>NW_028262340.1:601250-751562 GCF_047370975.1 Nipponia nippon
AAGTTTGAACGTAAATTGGAGATATTAGCAGGACAGAAGCTATAACAAAATAAAGAAACATAGTGTGAGATTTAAGGTATAATTTAAGGTGTGTAAGCTTCCAACTGACCTCTTAAATTTTATAGTCTAGGGCTGACATCAAGCAAAGAGCAGCCTGCAATACTTTACCATTAACTATACTTTGACTCCCCATCTCATCCTCCGTAACATTTGCAACTACCAGGATTCCTTCCCTCCTTTACTAACTGACCAGCAGCACGCTGAAATGAGTGCCTAGTACTTACAACATCTGGAATGACAAAACTGATGCACCAAGGCCTCATCTGCGCTCAGTAACGTGTCAGTAGATGGCTATGAAGTTGGTAGGCAAGTACAAGATCTCTCAAAGATTTGTAGTTCACTGTATCAATACAAAATTCCTATCAATACTTACAGAGATACGGGAGCCAGCTCTCGCCCTTGCTACAGTCTCTTTTTCCTTCTCTGACACTCGCCTCTGTATTGCCTGGAAGTTATTTAAGGCCGCGGAGAAGTCATTCATTAAACGTTCTTTCTGAAGCCTCTGTTGGCGCTAAAGAATTGAAACAAAAGCAAGTGTTCACATACTCCCATTCACGATAATGTAACTGTCAGACTCTCAAAAAAACCATCATTGCAATAATAACAACAATGAATGCTGGCATTCAAGTGATCTTTTGGTTCCAGCATTCTGGGGCACTGAAGAGAACAAAAAGCCCACCATATTTTAATTCGTTATACCAAATGCTCTACGCCTTGCCTACTGCAGAACATTTTTGTGCAATAAGGTTCTCTCATTTCAATCTAGTTTTAAGTCTGAAGTACAGAGGTCTTCTACACTGTTACTTTTATTCAAATCACATTCCAGTAATCTACCACATTCAGTTACGTACCTTTTGGATACCTACAATGCCTTTACCCTCCATTCCTCTACTTAGTTAACCTGGTAATACTTAACTTTCTCTTGTCCTGATAAGACAACTCCCTTAACTTTCTTACAAATACAGGGAGCCCCACACTTCCAGAACCAATGACAACACCCATTACCCCAGTTTCATAAGCTCTCTCTCCCAGCCATGACACACTACGAGGCTAGTGTTATTTGATCAGAGAATATTCTTAGTCCTGATAACCATTTTAGTTTACCTTTTCTCCAAATGCATTAGTTGTAATATTCCTTTTCATCCTCATTTTACAGTACCAACTTATTTAGCCTCCACAGAATGTCTCCTTCGAGTGTTGTGACATCTCAGTTATGGGAAACAAGAAGATCTGAAAAAGCTTGTCCCAAGGACACTCAATACTCTGGTGAGTTCTTATGTTTTCCATTAGAGAGATTCCCAACAGCTGTCTCAAATTGCAGGCTTTCCAGTATTGTAATCCTTCAACAAGTTTGCATCAATTCAACAGCCATTTCAAGGAGATAAATGTTTTCAATTAATTTTTTTTATAATAAGCCACTACAGCAGCCTCATAATACACTGCAGCTTCCATCTGAGCCATCTGGAAGCAACAACCTTTCTGCCAGAGGAGATCCTCAGCATGCTGATGCTAGCTCCTGCAGATTTTGACTGGACTGCTCGAACAGGCTTCACTAGGCTTCAAAAGTCACTGCTGCATTCACTGAGATGCAGATGACAGGATTTTGTTCACCAGAGGGAGATTAACTGAAAAATATTTGCTGAACAAACAAGCAAAACGTGGCCATGCTTACAACCGGCATATAAACCTTTAAATACAGAATTAGACTAAAACAACATCTGCTGTCCCGTATCCACAGGTCATCCCACAACAGTATCACAAAAGCAGTTATATCAACATTGTGGTAGTGATTTAAAGTAGAGCAAGAAAGCGCCCACAGCAGAGGACTGTCCCTTCCCTTTCCCACAGGGACGGGGAACTCAAAAGACTATTTGGCAAGAGATAAAGTCATAATCGTGGCCGCACTATATTTTGCTTTATTGACATATGAGCAAGGTGAGTCAGCCCCCCCCCCCCGGCTAATAAATCACATGCAAGGGAAAGTTTTTTTGGCGTGACCACATTTCATACTGACATGCAGTTTGCTATGAGTTGTTATCCTCAAACGCTGCCTTGCATCACCAGGCACTTTGTAAACAAGATTATTTTTTCAGAAATTTACTCAAAAACCCAGAATTGCATACTCAGCTTTCCCCAAACATTTAGGGCTTCTTATTCTCATGCGAGTAAGTTTTATACCTATTTGCCACTGGGAAACATTGTTTTCCCAGTGTCATATAAGCAGCCAGGATGAAGCCAGTTTAATGTGTTTCCCTACTTCAACAACATTCTTCATTGCAAAAGGCTGCTGTCTCTTCAGCTGTGCCAGCTCAAGCTTTCTGAGGTTGCGGTCTAAGCTAGTTTCATGAAATGAGTGATTTAAAAATACATCCAGACAAATTCTGTGTGCCTACCTGTTCAGAAGCAGATAGAGGAAGCGGTAGAGACCCCAGCTCCTTTAGATATTCATTGGTCTCTTTGGCAAGGCAGTTTGCAGAATGCTGTAGCTGTTGTCTGAAATAAAAGTTCAAAAGCAGTTACACAAGCTTCTACCTAAAAAGCAGTCTCCGAGCATTTCAGTTTCCAAAATAATGACCAAGTAGGGGTTCTGAGATCACACGTCTTTATGGTGTTTTTTTTTTTTTCCACCCTAATGGAACCGAGATGTACTTTTAGCTTTTACCATCAACTTGAATCTGGACTATGTTTTAAAAAAAGATTCAAAGAAGTTCTGTGCTCCCTGCTAACTAGTATAATTCAGTAGTTTTAAAAAGATTTTTCTCCAATGGCATAAGAGAGGAATTCAAGAGAGAGAGACAACTTTATTCAGTGAACATAATCACTCCTCTACGGTGAATTCCTTGTGGTACCAATTGGCAACTAACGGTTCACTTGACAACCGCCAGCTCCATTGGTTAAATGTACATTTCACAAAAGTACAGAGGCTCAGAGATATTAAATTCTTACATTTTTGTGAAAATTAATGGTCAGAGAGAAGAATGATCCAGCTGCTACTTTGGGAAACGCAAGGCTTTCCTTTGAGCCTTTATGTTTTCCAACAACATTGCAATTTAAAGCTATTGTTGCAAAGAATCTAGTGCAGCAGCACCTTCATTAGTACCACAATACAGAAAGACATTAGTTACACTGAACTTAATGTAAAGACATCATCTTTTACATCAAAGACACAGTTTATTCGAAAGAATGCTAGTGCTTCACAGAGAACAGAACCACAAGTTTTATTTTGCAGCCATATGCACAAAAACCAATACTGCAAACCAGGAAGACACAAAATACTAAAACAAGAACCATTTTTTTGGCATTCAGTGGATACAAGATGCTTAAGTGAAAGTCACCTATTCAGCCCAATAGATACACAAATCAAAGTATTCAGGCTGCATTATTGTATAAGCTGACCTGCAATACGTGAGCTGAAAAAACCACCCATGCGTTTTTGTATTAAATTTGCATGGCAGCTGACAACCTGTGGAGTGCAACCACTCTCACCTTGAAGAGGAGGGCCATTTCTACAATGAAATTAAATGGAAGGACTGACTTTCAAGTTTTCTTTTATGACTCCAGAAATTATTCTTCTCAGAACTTGCTATTTATGCTTTTCAAGTTTGTAAAAGCTGCACAGACATACAGGCTCCCTGTTGAGGGTCTCCAGGAGTCAGTTTGGGCTAGGCCTGTTTAAATGTCTTCTCTATTGTCCCCCGCTGGCATATTATTCTTCTGAAATTACATGTGGTGTTTTGGCTGCCATATAGGATTGCTAATCTTTGTAGTGCCTAAATTCATCTGTACTACAAGCTACTTTTTCATCAATTACGGGTCTTCCTTGCTGTTTTTCCTTCTTGCTTTTATGTGAGGACCAAGTACCTAGCATGGCATTCATCTACTCTAAACCACAAGCGAAGCTACTATGGCTAGTCCTCAGAGTACAGCTAATGCACGGCTGATGTACTACTACCCTTTTTAAACAAACTATACTGTTTCTAACCATTCCTATCCAGCAGTTTTGAATGGCTTCTCCAGAGTCCTGCAGGAACACCTTAATTCGTCCAGTAAACTACTTAATGCAGCTAGTCATTTTTGGTTTGTAGGAGTATTAAATTTATCTAATAAAGCATCTCCCCAAAGCAAGTAACCCAGTTCCTCTAAGAATACAGACAGAAATGAAAGAGAACCTATACAAATGTCAGCTCATTTAATACTTACAAGTTCTCCTGAAGCTTGCTGGAATCCTGCTTGGTTCCCAGCTGGCTCATCAAATTCTTTATTTGAGCAGCTGAAGATAAAGAGATCACAAGATGAGTCAGTAAGACAAGTTCTAGTGTATTTTATTCCTTCTTGAATGTATTCTTCTAACTTTCCCCAAAGGATTTCTCTCAATGTTTGACTTAACTCAAGCTGGTAAGACAACACTTACATTCTTCGCTTTAAACATCCCCATTTAGACATGATCCAGCCTAAAAGACTAACTTTCAGATAAGAAAGTGATAGTGAGGCATACATACTCTGAAGACAAGTCTGTGGAGCTAAAAGCTTGTGCACTCCTCTTCCTCAACCTTTCCAGACCAACTAACATAGCTGTTTGTTTCTACCAGCCTTGTTATTTCTTTATTTTAGGCTATCACTGCTGCAGAACAACTTTACTATGCTGCGCTGCCACTTTTACATATTCTAAAGTTACTTAAATTATTAGGGCTCTGTTAAAAAAAAAAAAAAAAGCCAAGGGTTGCTATCAGTTAAAAAAAAAAAAAAACTCTGAATTTTTCTATTCATTATAGCACAAACCTTTCACAATACTGGCACAAACAATCTTTCAAGACCAGCAGATAGCAATGGTGCACTTCACAGTTAGCTTGCATCAATTCGAAATCACATTGTAGCGAGAAGAGAGATTCTAGCCCTCTTTCTCCCCATCTCCTATGTTTTTCCACTGTTTTCCTTGTGTAGGCACTAGTGCTCATGCAACCACATGAATCACATCAAACCATTAACCTACCTGAAAAGCAAGTACCACCTTCTCTCCCTGCTCCCTCTACCTTAGAAGACTTTTTTTTTTTTGACAGATCAACAAGCTCATCCACTTTATTCTGCAGCTGCACAATTTTTAACATTAATAAAGATGCTGGGTGCACCAGTTATGACAGCAGTACAAAGTTTGATTGGCTCAAATTGATCACGAAGTCATATGCTATCCCACCAAGCATTGAAAGAGGCAAGACCAAGGACTTAATATAGTTCTACAGGCAGCTGAATTGAGTTGAAATACCCCATGAGTTTAACAAGAGCTACTTCCAATTCGGTGACATCCTACTGGTGTAATTTCTGCTTTCAGCCTGGAGCAAGCCACTTCAGTTAATTAAACGTGTTGCTGAAGAAACATCAGATTCCTACAACTGTCACTTCTTTTAAAGTGATGTCCAATCGCTTATTAACAACGGCTGCTCAGCTAAGGCTGCAATATGATTTAATCAGCAATTAGGCAAGTATTCCAGCTTTTGCATCCAGTAAGAGTATTCTCACTGAGAATTCTAGACCTCTGTTAGCTCACACAGTGAGGAGCTGTTAGCAGCTTCCTACACGCTCAGGTGAACATGGCTTCTAGAAAGCAAGACTGCACGTCTTTCACAGCTCTGTCAGCCCCAGGAGGGTCAGAAAAGTTCACAGTCAAGCTAAGCTGACAAACAGCTCGGGGACTATACTCTGTGCGCCGATATCAAGGACTTTGCAAGTGGTATTTGCACTATAACATCTAGATATTCTGTGATGTGTTTTTTTTGTCCATTGGGGGAGATTCTTGCATGAATCCCATTTCCATGCCAGGCAACGTGCTTTTTGTCCTGATCTGAGCCAGGTTCAGCAGTTTGCTGTGCTTAGTTTGTTTCGGCCAACAGCAAGGCACAGAGCCTACACAAAATGAGAGCAAAGCGTCTGGGAGGCCAAAGGAAGGGGTTGGAGCTCTTGACCATTACTCTTTGGATGATGGGTATACTTATCAACACAGAGAGACCCCCTCAGTCAACAGCTTTCAGTCTCCAAACCCTTTCAATTTTAGGCTGTAAAGCCTTCCACATACTGACTAATTTACACTTAAGATTACTTAAAACATTTCAGTCTCTGCTCTAGATGCTCAGGTAATGTAACAGTCTTGCAAGCAACAGTTTTGCCAGCTCAGGTCAAAAGTTTTCTGTACATTTTGTGTGAAATGCTAACTCTGTACAGAGTTTCCCAAAAGGAGTGAATAATAGTCAGCTGTGTCCACTGTTTGCTTGCTGTTTTCCTTACAGGGAATGAAAGGAGAAACGAGGACAAGCTCAAGGCTTCAATATCTCTTCTCCTCCTAGGCTTGAATGGAAAGCTTTTATAAAATGTGTAATAAAGTTAATTACTGTAACGTTAAGTCAGATGTTCTGTGTGTTCCCACCCACCTTGATAAAAACTGTAAGGCTATTTGTTTCATTTGAGATAGGCAGCGCACTGAGATAGGATGGCTGCTGGCCATGAGACAGTGGAAGCTTGTCCTGTGAGAAAGAGAAGCTGAACTGCTTCGAAGGGGAAGCTCACAGAAGTCCCATGGAAGGGAGGGGGGTGTAAAGGAAAAGAAAGAAAAAAACCCAGACAACCCATGTTATTTGGTGAACTTAGAAGCAATTCAACTAGCAGCCATGCCTATACCAAGAGGGAATGAACATGACTGAGTGAAAGCAAAGCAGTTTCAGCAATGTTAATAGCTTTGTATAGTCAAATTGGATAAGTCACCAACTTTTAGAGAAACCAACATGTTCAACTGACCTTGCCCCTAAAACACTGCACGGGTACTTGGGTAATTAATGCCTTTTTTAGCGAAGGCGGTATCTGTAGGAAGGGGTTATATCAAAGACTCTTTTGGAAGCGACTCATTTAGTAAGCAGTATTTCAGCGATCAATACTAGGATTTCAATGATTAGCTTACGATACCAATAACTTTCCCTAACGACAACCATATGACCAAGAAACCGCACCACCGTTTCCTCCACGGCAGCCTGCCGGCAGCAGGACGCCTCCCTGCGGAACTCGGCCGGCTCAGCTACGAGGCAACGGGCAAGTTCACACCGGCCCTCGGCGGGGGACGGCCTCTGCCTCCCCGCGGCCACTCGGGCACCTCACCAAGGCGCCTAAGGCGGATGAGAAGCCGGGCTCCTGCCAGGGGTGGCGGCGGGTTTCAGTTCTGCTGGGGAGGAGCGCGGCTCGGCCAGAGCCACATAAACCCCGCATCTAAAGCGGCCGGAGCGGCTGCTTCGCCCAGGCCAGCGCTTAATTACAATGGATGGAGAAGGAAGCTCAGCCGCCGGCTGGCAGCGAGGCCCCCGCCCCCGGGAGGCCCCCGGTCCGCCCGCCCGACACCGCCCCGGCCGAGCCCCCGCCAGCCCCGGGGAGCGCTCCCTCCGCACCACCGCCGCGGCGGCCGCCGCGCTCCTCACGGCCGGGGCCGGGGCCGGGGCCGGGGCCGGGCCGCCCCTTCCCCCCCGGGCGCACTCACTGTACTGCGCGATGCGCTGCACGTTGGCGCTGCATGTCTGGATGATGCCGCCGAAGTCCCGCGGCGGGGGCGGCGCCCCGGGGCGGTAGGGGTCCAGCGGGCCGTACGACATGGCCGGGCCGGGCCGGGCCGGGAGGGAGGGAGGGAGAGAGGGAGGGGAGGCAGGGAAGGAGCGCGGCTCCGCCGGGCCCAGCTGACAGCGCCCCGCCGGCCTCCGCGCATGCGCTGCCGCCGCCGCCGGGCGCGGCTGAGGGAGCGCCCGCAGATGCGCGGGGCGCGGCCGCCGGCGCCTGCGCGCTGGAGGGGCGGGGAGCGCGGCCGGGCGGGGGGCGCTCGGCCTGGGGCGCCGCGGCGGCGGGGGAGGCGCTGGGGAGGAGCCCGGCCCGGCCGCCCGGGGCCCCGCGACCGCCTGGCGGGGCGCTGCGGAGGAGCCGCGGCTCCCAGTGCGCGGTTTCGCTGCCGAGCGGTGCCGCCGCCAGGCGGCTGTGAGGGGAGGCTGCGCCCTGTCCCTGCCAGGGCCTGGGGGATGAAGGGATGGAGAGCAGCCCTGCCGAGAAGGACTTGGGGGTGCTGACAGACGAAAAGCTGGCCATGAGCCGGCGATGTGCGCTGGCAGCCCAGAAAGCCAAGCGTCTCCTGGGCTGCATCCCCCGCAGCGTGGGCAGCAGGGCGAGGGGGGGATTCTGCCCCTCTGCCCCGCTCTGGGGAGACCCCCCTGGAGCCCCGCGTCCAGCTCGGGGGTCCTCAGCACGGGAAGGACATGGAGCTGTTGGAGCGGGGCCGGAGGAGGCCACAGCAATGGTGCGAGGGTGGCACAGCTCTGCTGTGGGGACAGGCTGAGAGCTGGGGGTGCTCAGCCTGGAGAGGAGGAGGCTGCGGGCAGACCTCATTGCGGCCTTGCAGTGCTTAAAGGGGGCTTATCAGAAAGATGGGGACAGGCTTTTTAGCAGGGCCAATAGCGACAGGACCAGGGGTGATGGTTTTAAACTAAAAGAGGGGAGATTCAGACTAGATATGAGGAAGACATTTTTTGCAATGAGGGTGGTGAAACACTGGCAGGGGTTGCCCAGAGGTGGTAGATGCCCTGTCCTTGGAAACATTCAAGGCCAGGCTGGATGGGGCTCTGAGCAACCTGGTCTGGTTGTAGATGTCCCTGCCCATGGCAGGGGGATGGACTGGATGGCCTGGAAAGGTCCCTTCCATCCCAAAGCATTCGGTGATTCTATGATAAAGCCAAGGTTGTTTTAGTCATAACCTGTGCTTGCATGAATGCAATGCCGAACAAGATCGCTCCCGTTTTAGGCCTCATTAGATGAGATAAATCCTGCTGTAGCGCCTCTGAAAGGCAGTGAATGCTCTAAACTTTCTGAAAGGCCTAGAATTTATAATTGGTCAATAAACAGTGGGAGAATAACAAAGTAAGTGTTTAGAAGTAGAGCATACATAACAATTTGCAATTAAACTTTATCCCTTATCTTTCCGTTATTACAGAGCTGTCAAAGACAATTATGAGATTCTTTCCACATAACACTACTTTAAATTGCATCTCAAAACTTAAATTGCATCTCAAAACATGACACACACACACTGGCTCCTGGGGAAATGCCTGTTTCAAGACAGCAGAGCAATTTAATTTGAATAATCAGTTGTATAATTTCTTTGGTCAGATAACTGATTTTAATCAAACCAAGGCTGTAAAATTAGTTTCCTTTTGTCCTGCTTTAATTTCAGCTTAAAATATATAATGAACTAAATTGTAGGTGCTTTTCTAATGCCACCACTGGAGGTAATCATATCTGAACTTAAAAAGTGTCTGAACTTAAAAAAAATGATTGCTGTCAACAAACAGAAACATTTGCGCCGGTCCTGAAGTGGTACTCAAAGCGGTCCTCACTCTGCTGGTATAAATAGCCCCGTTACCTGAAAATGCAGCCTCTAAAGAAGAAAATTGCTTCACTGCTAACAGTGCCTTCCAATAAATTACCAAAGTTACTGTGAACATTTATTGCACAGGTAAGTCCACGCTTAAGGTGTCAGTCAAAGGCAAAATGCATCAGTGACTGAAGAGTCCGTGTTCTCCCTGGTTTCAGGTGGCAGGTGCAGACAGGGGAGGTGGACGTGTCGCCTCGCTGAAGCAATTCGGTTTTCATTCGGTCCCGTTCCGTATTTGGTTTTGCGTTTCAGTGTTTATTTATTAGTGAAGCTGTTGGTGTGTCCATTTCTGTACTATAAGCACAATAAAAGTGAGATATTTTGATATAAAAAGCACGAATATTTCAATGTGTATTCACAGAGATTACAAAATAATCACTTTAGCAATATCAGAATATAAACTAGGAGGAAAACAATTAGATAAAAAATAGAGAACCTTTTTAAATGTTGAAAACAATTTACATTTTAAAATGATTTAAAAAATCATAATATGTTTACACAGTTTCTCAACTTACCTCTTTTTGTTCGGCTAGCAATACAATGCTAGCTTTCAAATAAAGAGTAAAGAAATTTAAGTTAACATCCATTTCTGCTCCATTTCTACAGCAGCTATAGTGTTTTAACAGAAGTACATCCAGTCTTTGAATAAAAGATCTGAGGTCATGCCCTGTAAGAAGCAAAGAAGTCGGTGTATGTATGATTAAAAGTAAGAGTGTAAATATTTCTTTGAGAAATGCCTGATACAGTAACAAATTTCTAATTACAGAAGTGTCCACAACAGGTCAAAATTATGGTAAATGTAGAGCAGGGCTATGGATGAAACCTGTATGTGCAAGAGAGATTTATTCAACGTGAAGGACAGGAGCAGTTTGTTGAGGTTGGTTTGACCGCTGGTTTGCTTGAAACAGCATGTAGGCAAATACTTGCAGCTCCTGAACTGTCAAAACACTTGTTCACGTTGAACAAATCTTCGGTGAGCACCAAAAGGGGCTTAGGACAAAGGCGGCAGGCGTTGGAGAGGGCACCGAGAGTAGCACAGAAAATTCCCAGGTTGACCACATTTGTGACAGAAACTAATTTGAAATAGAATGTAGTAAATAACAATAAACAGTACTACAAATTTTAGTGAAGCACCGCTTTTTACTCTGTTTAAGAGTATTAACAAACTGGAACTTGCTTTTCAGCTTCAGAAGTATTCTAGGAGAAATAACCCTCATCCCTCCAACATTATATTCCTAAGAAAGGCTTTGTAAAATAAACAGAAGTAAAACAAACATATGGTGGTGTTGGACTGTGGTAGCAAATAATGTGTGCTGCAAGTGGTCTCTTTTACATACGCTAAATAAGCAAACTGTTGTCAGGAGATGAAAATACCCTTTAAAGAAAAGAAGCAGCACTTTAAAAGGGTTTTCCTTGTCTCTTGACAGAAGGTTACTGTGAAAATCCGGATTGCTGTCTTGGCTGCATCAGATTCATGGTTTCTGAAGGTCTGTAATGATGCTGGAATTGTTTGGCTGCAGCCAAGCTGTACAGTACGTTCTCCTGGATGAGCTGTTCTTCTGAAAGAGTGTCCATTTTAGCGTGGTGCATTTGCTGTGATAAAATCCCACGCTCCCTCCCTTCCTTTGAAGAATAATGACACTCTCATCTCAGAGAATAAGAGATCTTTTTCTTTCTCTTTTGTTCTGTTTTGTCAGTGTCCGCTCTGAAGAGGTGACAGACAAACAGCCAGTGTCTTGAAGATGGACGTGCTTTATTGTGTAAATTTCTGGCCTGATGATTTACACTCGATATTGTCTGGCTGAAAAGCACCATCGTCTTCTCTAGGTGCTTTTGTGCCCTGGGAGTTGGTGTTTTTTTTTGGAAAAACCAATAAAAATGTTAATTCCAAAAGAAGGGAATCTCTGGGTCATGAGATCTCACTGCACACATTGACTGACCGATGGGGGAGGAAGGGAGAGCAGCTCAAGCTTCGTGATGCCAGCTATTTCACACTCTATATACATTCATCATCATCAGGCATAACTGATCGCAAAGTCAATCTGTGTTGTGTACCTGGATCTCCCAGCTCCAATTCTGTCCATCCCTGTGGAAAAAGTAAAGCTTGGTTTTAAGAAAAAAATTTTACAGTGGTTTTAAGTTGGGGCATTTATTCAGTGTTTGGAGAACCAGTTCTTCAAATGCAGAAGAATTGCCAGTATCTTCTTTTGCACACTTCTTCAGTGAAATAGGACCATCTACAGAGAAAGGAAGCCTGCAGACCAAATGAGCAGTAGAAAGAAGAGGAACGACTCGCAGACCACCGGGGTAATCTCTCGGGTCTAAGGAAGCTTGTGGCATGCACAACGCAGGGTGATGCACGTGTCCTCCGCCAGTGCTCGGTGCTGCCCTTCGGGGATTGCACCTGCACTGCATTTCTGCCTACAGACTCGGCAGTGTGAATTCATCCTAGTTTCTAGATGTATCTATCTAAAAAAATCTCCAGGATTAGTCCTTTCTCGGTGGTAGATTTGTCCTGGGACTGAAGGAACAATCCTCCCCCAAGAAACTGCTGTGGGGAGCAATAGTGGGTGGCAGAGAGAGCACACATATGCAAGGAAGGATAGGCTGGATTCACACACCGCTGTCTACACTGAATTGCCATAACAAAAGTCACCAGCTTGCATGCTGCTGGCGTGAATTTAGGATCTTTCTTCTTCATAGGCTAAATCCAATCATGGAAGAAAACAACTGGCACATCCAGAGTGCCTGTAATGCCTCTTCATGACAGAGTCTTCAGAGATCTTTCAAAGAACTTCACAAAGATAAATCTAATTTGGAGGGATCCCTGGAGAGGGAAACAGGATGTGGAAAACATCGTGTCCGCTTCCTTGTATGCACTACAGCCCTGTCAGGTGAAAGGAAGATTTGAAAGCACAGAGAGGATACAAAGAAGGAAAACTACAGAGTGAGCAGCACCGTGGGTCATCACAATCGAGGTGATGCCTGGAAGCCCAGCAAGCTGCGGTTCTGCCTGCTGCTGCTTTTGGTTTTGAGACCACAGGTGTGCATAGGTGCAAAGTGGCATTCCTAGTGAACACAGCAATGTTTGGCAGGCAAGGAGGTGATGACAGAGTTGCCTGACAAGATCAGTTCTGCTCTAGAGGTACTTTTCACATAATTGCTACTTACTGCTCCTGGTCAGTCGTGGAAAGCAGCTCATTGCCAGGTGGAAGTGCCCTCTGGCTGGCAGTGAGCAGGTCGTGGAGGCCAGATGTTTGGAGAGCCTGGAACCTGAGCAGTAAGGAAAAGTGGGTTGGGAAGCCCTGGAAACCTCTTTAGGCATCATGCACTCAGTCCTGCTTGGGTATGTTACCTAAGCATGACCCGTCTTTCTGCTGTGTTTTCAAATGACATGCCATATCTGTACCGTGCATGAGTTGGAGGATCCTCCTGACCGTGCTGGAGGAAGAAGGTGGCACTGGAGCTCTGCAGGAGAGTCTGTCTCCAGGATCCCACACTTTGATGACTGTCACTGATGGGATGCGGAGGACAGGACACTGGTGATAACATGTCTGACCATCTGGTGCATGTTGGCATAGAGGAGTGGCAGAGACCTGACAGACTGCCTTCATTTTCTGTAGTGCCTCAAAATCCTTGGGAATTCTCTAGAAACAGAGCCTGCGAATGAACTGACCTGTAGCTGTGTGGACAAAACAGGGGACTGGAGTTGTCAGCAGAGCTGTCTTGCTGCCTGGGTACCAGACAGTGTCCTGTGCGCTCAGCCAGGCCTCGCTTCCCCTCCACCAAACTCACCCTGTGCCTTGCCGAGACCTCTGTGTTCCCGCTGTGCTTACAGCAATAACCAGTCTCCGCACCAGACAGAAATGAAGTTGTTGGCTCTGACTTATTTCAGGAGAGGCTACGGCAGTGTTGATCGGGAGGTCAAACGCTCCGAGGAGCTGAGCATCTGAGAGGGTTTTAAAATTAGGCCGTAGATGGTATCTGGCAATGGTAAAGCAGGGACAAGCCCCAGCTATCCATAGCTGGCAAACCAAGAGCATCTGTACAACAATAATGTGATAGAGCTGAGCCAGCACGGGACAAAACCAATTCACTGTTAAAGTCAGTAAAGTTCCTGACACTGGAAAACCTTGCACAAACTGGACAACAGCATGCGGTGCAGACAGGGAGGTGGGGGACACTCGAAAACCCAGGGGAACACGTGGCCCTGGAGCAGTACAGCTGTGTCTGCATGCCACCAGTCCTGGGCTGGGGAGCAGGTGGGACAGTCAGCTGGAAAATCTTGGTTAACCGCAAGTTTTTCAACAGCCATCTATATTTTGTTTCGTACCAAGAACAAGGTGATATTTGATGGAAATTCAAAACAATTCACATAATTGGCCTATGGAACTCACGGCTGTAGGAAGTAACTGAGGGATGCTTAGCAAAAGGATGGGATGACAATGAGAGCAAAAGATAATCCTGAGAGGCTTTCAGCAGTTTTCAAAGGGTGGCTGTGCTGCACACATCAAAGCACAGGCTCTCTGAAGATGTCTCATGGCAAATCGCTTTTGCTTCTGGCGGGAGCAGCTGGTTGTGGCTGCTCATGCAGGCAGCACAGTGGATTCGGCGGACCTCAGACTTGCTGCAGTTGGACCGTTTCTGTGTATCGGTAATGCCAGGCGATGCAGGATTTTGGGAGTCTGTAGGGCTCAGTGCTACAGCCCTGTTCTAGTGCATGGCCACAGATGAGATTTTTGGAGAAGGATGCTCCTGGCTACAGCAGCGTGGGTTATCGTGCCCTTCATACCTGTGTTACCTGAGCACGGGGACAATGATCACAAAGCTTTTATGAAACATGGACTCAGCATCGTTGAGCAGAGCGGAAACTGGAACGGAGGGGAGACTAAATGATTTGTCCAAGACTTCACAGGCAGTCTGTGGCAGAGCTAGAAAGGAGACCTGTGCCACCTAAGTTCTGATTTAGACTTAATAAGAGACCATCATTCTCTTACAATAGGTGCACGAATCCAGTCCTGTGCTGCTGTAGTGGCTGGGCCATGCTGCCACTCCCTGGCACATCCAGCTTACCTGGATCCAGGACACAGAAAGCATCTGAAGGCACTTGCAGCTTCCTGACCGGCTAAGCAGTTTCGAGGGGTAGTCCCCAATGCATGAGGTGCTGGTGCAGGAGCAGAGCTGACAGGCAGACCAGGACTGGCTGTGCTCCAACTGGGGGCGGGGGAGAAGATGGGGAGCTCATGGGGCAGAAGAGGAGTTTTGCAGAAGGAGTTAAGGCAACAGAAATAGTTTTGGGGGAGATCCCCATAATGCTGGTGTGCTTACAGTATAGTCTGCTTCAGTGAGGGGGAGGATTTCCAGGGCTCTGGCTTCTTGTTCCGATTTCTGAGGGTGCAAAATGTGAAGGTTTCGCCGCCGTTACGCTCAGCCCATGCATCCCTCCGTCTTTGGAGCAAACAGCATGGCTGCGGGAAAGAGGGGGCCAGCACCAGCTTCCGAAAAATGACCCCAGTGGCCTGAAACCCAGCCCCCCCCCGCCAGCACCCAGTTCCCGCAGGGCTGTGGTTGCACTGAGCCGTGGTTCTCGCCCGGTGCCACCGGGTGGCAGCAGCGCCCCGTGGGAGTTCCTGGGTGGCCCTGGGTGGCCCTGGGTGGCCCTAGGTGGCCCTGGGCGCCAGGGGTCTGGGGACCCTTCCCGCCTTCGCTGGCTCCGCCAGAGTACCAGGGCTGCTTGGCGGTGCCCGTGCCAGGGCGATGCTGTCACCATTGATGGCCCCTGAGCAACCACGCCCCCAGCACCCAAACATCCCTCCTTTTTTGGGGACAGCCATGCTGGGATGGGGAGAAAGGGCTCCTTGCAGCGTGTCCTGATTCTCCTCTGCTTTACACTGGCTACTACAAAAAGCTGAGTTTAAGGCCCTGGTGTGGAAGCGGACCCAGCTATCTGTGGGGCTTTGCCTCCCCTCCACCCTACGAATGGAAAAAGCCTCCTGTCCCACTTTCCATCAGGCATCAAAATAGTCCTGGGCTCCCAGGGATGAAGACAAAAGGGAAAGTGAGGGTGTGCTCTTCAGAAAGTGCCAGGATTTCAGAAACTGTCTTTACTGAGAGGTCTGAGAGCCGCTTTGACTTAAACTGGGTCCTTAAAGAAGTTCCCACCTGGTGCTGCTGGACTGAGCTGCCCTGCGCTCAGAGCAGAAGCCGCAGGATCCCTCCCTTTGCTCCTAGCTCTGTTGTTGCCACTCTCACACCACAACAGAGAATTCATCTATCAAATCTATGTATTTTAGCCTGTGGTCCAGCTCGGGTGATTTGTGAAAGTGCGGTAAGGTGCTTTAATGAGAAGCTGTGCCCTTGCACTGTTGGCGGTATTTCAGCATGCTCAAGCCCCTCGTCGTTTTTCTGAGATCCCGTATAAACTAGGTCAGCAGTGCAGAAATGAGGGAACTGATTGAACATCCCGCTTTAACGAGGCTGCCTTCTGCCTGGTGGCCGTGTAAAAACTGCAGCGAACGCTTCTGTGCAGGACGTGAACCAGGGTCCCCTGCCTGCCTCCCTGCTGGGCCGGGGGGACTCCTGCCCTGCTGCCGTGCCCTGAATGCCTGAGCTTGCTGAGCACAGGGAGGCAGATGCAGAGTTTTGCATACTGAGAAGATAAGGAGGGCTTTTTTCAGCCCTGAAAGCTGTTTATTCTTTACAGCGTACTGACACCAGAACGGAAAGTGCCTTTTCCTGAAACTGGCTATTTATAAACAGCCTGCTGTGTGAGCCTTCTCTTGCAAGGGGGCAGGGACTCTTGCAGCTTTTCTTTCACTGCCTTGAATTCACCCAGCGATCCTTCAGACAGGAGTGAATAAAGCAGATCTTGCTGACCATCTGCTGGGGACACGCTACAGCACCAACAGCTTTTAACAACTCTTTGGAGTTACCGAACTCCAGTGAGTATCTAATTCAGCCCTAAACGCTTTGGCTTTGCAGTTGGTGCTATTCACAGCTCTGGATCGTTGCAAAGGCTTTGCAGGAGAAATTAGTCATTTGTGGCAGTCATAGCTTTAATGCATGAAACAGTTGTGCTTGTCCAAAGGGCATGATCCTTGCGGTGTACGGGCACAAATTGGCAGCAGTTTTAGCTGTATCCTTCCAGGTTGCTGAACAGTGCAGTGTTCACTGCATGCACACACTTGAGGTAGGATTTGTCTGCTCTGAGACATCTAAAACAGAGTCTCCAAGCCTTAGCTAGCTTTCCTTCCCTGTCAAAGGAGAGAAATAGGCACCTTCAAATCTCACCTCCGTGAGATGCCTTTCTTAGGATTTTACCTAGTTTAATTGTGTAGGGATGCCAGGCAACACTCTTCCTACCTCCTCCTGTCTTGCTCCAGCAGGCCAGTGGCTCTGTGGGGTAGTGCTGAGCTCCTCGTCCTCCAGGGACACTAGGATCCTCTTTTGAACCCCACCAGAAACTCCGAGGTAGCTAGGACTAGGTTTAATTATTAAAACTACTGCTCCTTCCCTGACCTAGCTGTGCCTCCTTTGCAAACAAGGTGTGCTCTTGGTACTGCTCATACAGTACAGCACCGCAGTATTACCCAGATTTTCCCACCTGTAGTGATGTGGTGGCTTTTGGTTGTGGCTCTTAGTGGTCTGGCACAAAAGGCCAGTGTGCCTAGCAAAACAATACACAGGAGTTTGGTTGAGAATGAAATAATGAAATTCTTTTCTCTGTCCCCTTCTGATGTTTGTCTTGGCGCTGTCGGAGAAAGGAAGGTGTGCAGAGGGGTCGGGAGAGGATGGGGCAGACTACACAGCTCTCCAGCCATGCAGGGAGAGCCAGATTTCAGTGCGGCTCTGCACACCAAACACAGCTGGAGCCGTGAGGATGGACATGTGGCTCAGAGCCAACAGAGTGGGAGAAGATCAGGAAACTGTTGAATTGAGGTCTCTTCACCCCCTTGGTATTTCAGTGGTCGTGAGCAGGTCATGGACTTTTGTAGCAGGCTGAACTTGCAGAATTCCCTGGAAATGTGAACTCAGGGATATTTCTGGCAAATCTGGAAAGGAAATAATCTTCCATCCGGAGGCTGCAGGATGCAGCACAGCCCCCTGCACACTGAAAGGCCCCAGTGCTTCTGAGCTGCGCATATACAACTGACAACAGGACTTGGCTGACTTGTCAGAAATTTTCTCAACTTACTATAATGCCTGCAATCAACTGTCTTTTGTATTTACAGTTGAAACAGGAAAAGCAGGACTTGGTCCATACCTTGCTGTAGCAATTATGAAGCAACCTAACGGCAGACTGTAACCAGCATCTGAAAATCATGTGTTGTAATGTGCCAGAAACAACCACATGCCCCAGAAGAGACCCTCAGCCTTCAAATACTTCTGAGAGGTGGGCCATAGAGTAACCTACTGTGCTTGCTAATCAACAGAGTTTTATCGAAGACTTGAGGTGCAGACCCCCCCTCTTTCCCCCTCCTTCAGGGCAAAGGCTGAACTGGGAATTGGGCTGGGATCAGATACTTGCAAAAGCAGCCACTTGCAAAGCTTTTGCTATGGGCTTAGTCCTTTGTCTCTGGAATATCACTCGGATTTGGTAAAGAGCTGCTTTCCCTAATCCCTATTCATGCAGGCACACGTGGAAGCTCTTGGTAATCCCTGCTGCACCAGGGGCTCGGGTGCAGCAAAGTGGGACTACACCCCATGAGTACTCCACAGTAGCACCCTCAAGAGAGCCCAGCCTGCCTGCCTGGCTCTGGGGAGGGATGCACAGCCGCTCTGCATGGGTCTTCTTGACTGTGGTGTCCTTCCCCATGATCCAGAGACATGTGAATACACAGAGCTGCTGACCCAAAAGAGAGATGAAACATTGAGCCAGTGCTTTCAGAGCCTCATCTGTGTATCCATATGCTGAGCCCTGGGCTGGCTCCTCCAGATCCACAGGGACATGCAGGTGAGCTGTGGTAGGCTATAGCTGAGCTTCCCCCCGACCCCACAGCATTGCTTCTCTGTGCAAAGACTGGTGGAGATGGTGCAGGAGGAGGGCACCCCCCTTTGCCCCCAGTCCTGGATAGCATGGTGTTACTTTGTGATGCATCAGAGACATGTGTCAGCTCTTCCCCATGGACACTGCTGTTTGCTGGGTATTGGTTCCTACCTGGGGAGCCCGTGTTTTGCAAAGGCCCAAATCTGCCCTTTTGTGGCTCCAAATTTAATTTGGTGCATTGTTAATAACAAGGAGGTGAATTATTACCTATTTCTCACACTGTTTTCCCAGGACAGACCTGTTGCCTGGTTCTTTGCCCTGCTGCTGGTGTTGCAGGTTAAACCCAGCCACGGTGGCTTGCAGAGGCAGCCAGGAGGAGGAAAGGAAAGGAACCGGTTGCTTTTTGAATGCGGTGTATCTAAGCACTGAGATGTGTCTGAGTACAGGGAAGCCCTCACACATGGCACTTCTATTGATGGCAGAGGTCAGGAAAAGGAGGAGAGAAGGACATCGTCAGCCCCAGGCTGCTGCTGGGTGTGTGTAAGGAGGATGCTTCAGCTGCAGATCTCAGATCTGAGAACTTTGTCCACCTCTGGCTTTCTCACCCCTACCCAGTGCCATGGCAGTGCTGTGTAGGTCACACCAGCCCTCACAGTCCAGTGCACCAGGCAGATATGGTTTTTTATTCTAAATAAGCAAGAAGGTGGTAGAGAAACACCCTGACCTGATTCTGCCATTTCCTGGAAACCCCAAAGTCCTCCCTTCTAAAGATTTGGCTCTTACGGAGGAAGCCAAGAAAGCCTCTAGCATCCTTTGCTACAGCCGCAGATCTCTTGTCCCACTGGTCAGTCAATGCTTAGCCCACGTAGGATGGGGCTGGGACTGCAGCTCTGCTTCCCACAGCTATCAACGAAGAAGGACATGAAAGCAGTTCTCTCGGAAATCTCCTTAAGTTGGAAAAGTCATTTCACCAAAGCTGGCATTCCAGGGCCAGCAGGTATATGATGCGCACTTGGTGCTGGTGCCGGTTCACAAAGCTGCGTTTTCACCCGGGACCACAGCAGGCTGTATCTGAGTGAAGGACTCTTGCTTCTTTAGGCATCTTCTGAAGTTGCCTGCCAGCAGTTTCAGACTCAGACCTGGGATCAACCTTTCTCTCAAAGCTGGATCATTCGTTGTATCATTTTGTTGAAGTCCACAGAAGGACCTGGCTTGTCCCCTGAAACGCAGAACAGCCTTCGTATGAAGGCAGGTGGCTTCTTTGGCAAAGCTGTGTGCACTTGCCTTAATCGAAATGCCTGAATTACCAATTCCACCCCTCTAATCCAGGGTGCTGTATCTACTGTGCAGCCCAGCAGAGAGCATGATATACAGCAAGAGGGTTTTTAGGGGATTTCTAGTGCCTCGGCTGTAGAGTATCTACAAAACTCCTGTACTCTGAGCAGGTGACTGTCTCATGCGCTAGTGGAGGAATCTGGATCATTCTCAAATGCACATGTGCAAAACCAGTCAGTTTCTTTCTCTCCAAAGAAACAAAGTGGTATTTCATGGGTTTATTGCAAGAAATTTCGCGGTTTCCATAGCAGAGAACTGGATCTGTTCATTCATTGATGTTTTGCTCATTTGTTCGTGCTGGTATGTTGCCCTCATGGATTCATTTCTGCTGTCTTATTGGGAAAGCCGTGTAATTAAGAAATGAACTAGGACATTTAGGATGGAAAATACTGTTTGAAATGGCTAATGTTTGGAAATTCGGTGTTGCAATGGATTTGCTGTATAAGTCTAGTAAAGACTGTCAGTTCCTTTTGCATGGCAAATGTTACTTGAGATCCGTATACAAGCCTCTCTCAAAGACGTTTATATACTTGAAGAGATCTTTAACCACACAGAAAAAAAAAATTCTTTTCTTGGTCTGGGACTGTAATGTCCTCTTGGTGTTTTCAATAGTCTTGCCTGGACTAAAACATCTTCCATGAGGCTTTTGAGGTCAAATCTAGCAGATAAGAAGATGATCTGTAACACATTTACTCCAGGTTCCCACTCAAACCTTTTTATCCATGTAAGAATGCTATACCCAGATGTGACAGACCCCAAAGGTACCTAAATCACATCTGAAAAGCAGCTCTGCTGATGTCTGAACAGTACCAGATGCTCCTTCTAGTCTCTGACAATCCTGTTGAGAAATTACAAACAACAGACTTTATTCTAAGGTTTACCAAATTCTCTTAGACCTTCCTCCTCCCTCTGAAGAAATCCAAGTAAGTCTTGACCTGATGTCTGCCACATCCTGTAGCTCTGGGAATGCTGTTATTTCTTACAGGCTATCTGTTGTCATCTACATACAGATGAATCTGCAGTCAGGTGGCATTAGCTTTGTGGAGAGGAGCTGTGTGCATTGCAAGTATTTTTGTCCCATGCCTTGTTCTGAATTTTCAGTGGAATTTACCTTCAAACCAACAGATTTTTTCTCTACAAGACTGACTTTTGACTGTTGGTCTGAAGCCTAGGCACACACTCTGGGGGTCTGGAAGCAGAGGAGATGGTAGGCACCAGCAGTGGGACTGGGAACACCCCAGCAACAACCCTGCTCCCTCTCCTCAGTTGCAGGGAGGTGCCATGGTAAAGCTCAGTTTTAAGCGCACGTTGGAGAACACACATGATGGGTCAGAAAGCAAGCTCTGCTCACAGAGGGAAATATCCTACCTGGTCCAGTGTATTCTGGAAAGAGAGTGACATTACAAAGTAAGATGGAAGGGAGTTACTGTAGCAAATAACTTGTTAGTAGCAATGTCTATGGCTGGAGATGGGAATGTGCTGCAGGCTGTTGTGTTGGACAGCTTTAGCTCCCTTGGTTCCTCTTGCTGGTTTGCAAAGCTCAGCGTGAGCTGTGCTGGAACCTCTCTGTGACACAAAACTGCTGCTCAACAAGTTTGGTTACAGATAAAGATACAGGACTTGTGAGCTGATCCTAAATAATGTGCAAAGGGAAAGACAGGCTGGATTCAATGTGTTTCAACTGCCATGGCTCTCTGCCGAGTGGCCCAAAGTTTGTGTGGCTTCACTTCTCATACTGACTTAGTAGCATCAGGAGTAGGACAGAGAGCACCTCTTGGCTCCTCACTGGGAGCTTCTGCATCAGGGATGGAGCACGTGGGAATGTGGGAGCAGGAAATTTCTCTCTTCCATTCTAACCTCAGCATCAAGCAGGAGATAGCTGATATTCAGTGGTGCATGGACTACGTGGCTAAAGTAGGACATGTCAAAAGAGGGCTTCTGGAGCTGCTAAGGGACTCAGGAACTGGTTTTGATCTATGCCTTGGAAGAGGTCATTGGCTCTTCTTCTCTCAGGCAGGTTAACACCATGCATCTCAGGGATATCCTCATCATCAAGTGCTTGTGACCTGAGGATCCAGAAGAGGGAACAACACAGATGTTTCTGGCATTCACATCACCGGGCTTAACTCTAGTTTCTGCCGTGAGCAATAAAAGCACCTGGTACATGGGATGCCCTGCTTGGTCCCCTCGGGGAAAGGCTGCAATCCCACACCACGCCAAAGTGATTCTGCCCCATTGCAGCAGCTGTGAGGCTCTTTGTCATCTGTTTGCCGTTGGCTTCTTTTATCCAAATTGGTCTTTTTCCTTGACAATGCAGTGCGGCAATGCTATCGTCAGGGAGCCTGTGCTAACTGGCAGTAATCAAGTGTCTCAGTGCTGTCCAAACACAGTGTGTGATGGAGTTGAAGGTGGTGGGGTAATGCTTTCCTTGGGAGGCACCAGCCCCACAGCTGATACCTGCCCCTGCCTCTGTCTGTTGCCACATACCCTAGGAGGAGAGCTAGGACATGAGGAAGGACTTACCTGTAAGACAGGAGCTAATGTGCAGAGCATTCCATTAAACCCTACCATAGGTACAGTGCCATTGTTTCTGCGAGGGGTGTCCTTAGCAGCCAGCTTGTCTTTTGAGGTAAGTGCTGTGATTTGGTTTGGGAACTGCACAGGATGACATCAGGCACAGCCATAGTTTTATTCTTACAAGACATCAGTATTTGACTAGGAGCATTTACAGTATGGCTAGAGGAGAAAACCACATCTGAGACAGTTCTCTTGTAGCCAAGAATATGAAAGCTATTTGACTGAATATTTTTTAGTAACAGTGTTTTGGAGTTTGAGGATGAGGTAAATTGTAAAATTCCCTTTCTTCCTTACCCCTCTGGTAGTCCAGAGGACTCACAAGCAAAGTCAAGATGTCTCAAGAGCAAATTGTATTCTCATCCTGGCTGTCTTCAGTAGGAACAAACTGTCCCCAGAAATGTGCTGCAGAGAAGCAGAGCAAAGCTTACTCCTGCTATTTTATGATCAAGAAAACTCAAACAGGTTTTTCTAAAGGCTTGAGGGGAGAAGGATGCAGAAACTGTGAGCTCCCAAGACAAAGAGGCCTGGATCTCACAGGGAGAGCACTGTCTCCTGAAGTCGATGTGGCCAGGGTGGAGGGGCACAGGGACGAAGGTTCACTGATGGGAGGCCCAGGGAGGAAGCGGTATTGTACCACCTCATGAGCAGCAAAGAGGGAGGAGTGTCTCATGGCAGCACGGTGTCAGTCTGGGCAAGCCGACAGCTGAAGTGTGGCTGGGAGAATGACTCTATTGAGGATGCCCCTGGGAGGTGTCTGAGTTGGTGGGAGAACAAAGGGATGGTGCTGGGGTGCGGTTTTTAGGAACATGGGTATTTGGGCAACAATTGCACTTGTATTTTAGATGCAGAGGTGGCCATCCACCATCTCCTAGGCCAAGAGTGCTCATAGGAGAGAGAACCCTGCCAGTACATGCAAAGGTGGCTACAAGTACAGTATTATCCCTTGGGAGAGATATCTGAAGGCGCTGCACACAGATCTCTGAAAACATTAGGTCAGTGCCTGTGCCAGCCAGCAACCAACCGGAAAGGGAGAAATTAGGAAAGAAACGAGAGCAGCGCAGCACCGAAACAACAGTCCAGACAAATCCCATCCTCTCAAGTTTTCAAAATTTGACTGGACAAGACCCTGAGCAGCCTGCCCTGCCTTTGAACACAGTCGTGCTTGGAGCAGGAGATTGGACTGAGTGACCTCCAAAAGTCCCTTCCAGTCTAAATCTTTCTGTGGTTCTGTGGTGAATGTTTGAAATATAGAACAACCAGACCTAATTATAGCATTGGAGAAATCCATGACACATCAACGGCTTAAACCAGTGCTGTTCCCTCCCCCATCCCATAAAGCTAGAGACAGGACAAAAAAGGTGATCACAACAATCTACAACACAAAGTGATTCTTGAATGGGGAGAGACTAAGGAGGCAACATCACAGGAACTATAAAATCATTACTGGTGTGGAGAAGGTAACCAAGAAATGATTGGAAATTAGGGGACACCCAACAAAGTGAGTGGGTTGCAGGTTTAAAATGAAGAGGAGCTTACAGAGCTTAAGCTTCTTATGAAGAGCTTGATTACATCTTCGTAACTCCCTTGTGGATTTCACTAGCACAAGATATTGCTGAAATAAAATGTACCTATGAATTAAAAAGTGATTGCAGGTATAGGGTGGGTAGGTCCATAGCTGGGTATTTAACATGGTAAAAACGTAACCTGTGGCTCAGAACTCCTTGGACCACTGCTTTCTGAAAGTTGTGAAGGAGCATTGTAAGAAGAACCATGTACAATCACTTGGTTTCTCAAATTTCTTCCCTGACTACCCAATCCCAGAGAGCAGGTAGGGTTAGATGGGCTTTTGGCTTGACTTTCCCTGGCAGTTCTCACTTGGTCTTCTCAATCCCTTTCGCTGCAAATGGGACTTTGTCTCTTTTTGGCAGTGTTATTCTGGCTCATGCCCAGATTTCCAGCTATGGCCAGTGAGAGCAGGTACACATGGAGATGGGTAACCCCCAGGCTTGGTCAGACCACAGGTTCCTGGGGTGCACAGCACTGCCTCAACCTGTGGCTGACAGCAGTGCCTAGGGCAGAGGGGATGCTGGCACACTTGCCGTGGTCCTTCCCAGGTTCACTCTCCAGCACTGATCTGTGCTCAAAGACTTCCTGACTCAGAAACGGGACCTTTTTATTAGGGTGGATTTTTTACCCCCAGGTCTTTTGTCTATCTGTTCTTTGAAGCCATGTGTCTCAGCACCTATCACATCCTGCGGCATAAGAGATGTCCTGGGTCAGGCCAAAAGACCTGACGGATAGTTTCATATCCTGCCTCCAACATTGTCCTCCCGTAGATGCCTTCAGCAGAACACAAGCACAAGGCAAGCATGCACGATACTGCATGCCTGGCCAGTTTTCCAGCCCTTAGCTCTCTGTTGCTCTTGCAACCTCCTAAGCCAGACATAATTTTTATGTGCTTAGAGACCCTTCACAGATTTCTCTTCCAGGAACTTGTCTGGCCATCCCTCAGACCCTCAGCAACCTCACATATCCACAAGATCTTGTGGAGGGGAGTCCCACAGCTCAACCATTCATTGTAGAAAAAAACACCTCCTTTAATTTGCTTTGAACCTGCAACTTGCCAGTCTCCTTTGATGCCTTATCGCTTGCATGGGAAGAAGACTGAACAACTGCACCCCTTCTCAGATACTTTCTGAAGAGTTGTGGTTAGTGGGGCCTCAGACAGAGGCTGCCCCACAACTTTGATCATCCTGGTTGCCCTTCTCTGAATCTTTTCAATTTCCACCCCGTCCTCTCTGAGCCAGGAAGATGGTAGGACAAGGACAGCACACAGCGTGCAAGTTGGAAGTGAACCATGCAGACATACAGTGGCAGACAGCGATGGCCTCTGCTGTGTTCTCCAGTCCACTCTTCGCAGTTCATAACAGTCAACTGACTTTTTGGTCATACAGAAGAGTTCATGCAGCCCCACAAGTGTTCCTATATCTCCCATGCTGTCAGAAAGAGCTTCACTGTTTGAACTATCCGTTGCCTGCAGAGATGCCTTTGTTCACTTGGTTTGAACCTGGCCCCTGCCACCTAAATTTCCAGAGGTCAACAGATATCTTCGATTACACCTGGGGAAAATAATTCCCTAGTCACCTTCCCCTTTCACTTATTTTATAAACCTCTGTTACCCAGCCTTCTCCTTCCTGACTGAAGAGTCCCAGTCTATTTTGTGGCTTCTTTGGAGAAACATTACTGTGCCTCAGTCATTTCCTCTTTCTCTACAGTGTCTCTAGTTTTACGTTATCAGTTTTCTGTTGAACAGACCAGAATTTTGGACAATTTGCTAGTGTGGGCAGTGCACAGGATGCAGCTGAACTGCATGTTGATACTGTAAGGCATTCACTGTTTGATTCTGCTTTCTATTCCTCTCCTAATGATTTCTAACCGTCCCTTTGCTTGTCTGGCTCCTCCTGAACAGCAAGCTGAGATTTTTCATAGGAATATTCATAGTAACGCTAAGATCTTTCCTGAGTGGCTGTAGTTAGTTTAGAGCCCAGCACTGTGTGTGAAGTCAGGAGAGATCAGCCCAACATATATCATTTCATATTCACCAGTCATTGCTCATCTTATTGCCCAGTCACTCTCTATTAGCAGATCCTTCACCAGCTCTCTGCACTGGACTTTCATCTTTGCTACTCTGAATCACCGAGCATTATCAGCAAACTTCATCACCTTGAGAGCACATGTGGTCAAAGACAGAGATGTAGAGAAAAGCCCTGTCTTACTGTACTTTCACACTCACATGCTCTCAGAGGCTCCCTCAAGACCTGGTCTTCACAAGAACAGCTACAAAGTCTATTTGGAGTATAACAGGGGGATCCAGCCTAGGTGAGGGGACAAGGTGGCTGTGTCCCAGCCATCCCATCTGGACTAGGCAGTGGGGTGGGAGAACCTTCCTTCTTCCCCGACACAGAAAACAGACTCCCGGTATCTCCGAGGAGACGTGCTTCCCAGCGGTTGCCTGTAAACACAAACTCTCCATGTGAGGAGTTCACTTATGTCCTCAAAGCTCCCAAACTGATTGGCACTGTCATTCAGCAACCATGGTACCTGCCAGCCTCCTACAGATTTGGAGCAACACCCTGCTGCCCTCCTGCCCCGCTGCTGGATGAAGAGGTCAGCGTCAGCTAGATGGGAAAAGCAGAGTTCAGCCCTGTTATATTTTTGGTGATCTTGGATGACTTTGAGAAGCTCGTCTGCAGACCCAGGTAGCTGGGTCACCCCATTGTGCCACCTGGCACCTCTGCTCACTGCATGGTGCCAGCCACCCTGCCAGGGGACCTGGACAGGCAGGCTGCACTGCAAAGCCGAGTGGAGAGGGAGAACCAGAGCCATCCAGGCTGCAGCTTGTACCGCTGTAGCAGGTCCCGTGTGCCTAATGCAGGGCACACAAAGCAGGCGGCACGAAGAGGGGTGGTCCAAGCTGCACCTAAACCAAGGAGGCATTAGAAAGGAGGCGATCACTGGACTCATCCAGTCTAACCCAGGCAGAAGCAATAAGCCTGTAGCAGAAATCGTTAAGTGTTTTTGGCCTGGGTTATCCAGGAAATCATAGAGGCTGACCACAATTAACAGTATCTTTTGCGAAAATGAAGAGGTAACACACCCGAGGAGTTCATTCCTGCTCTGAAATTTGCATTTGTATGAAAGCTGACATTGAAATAACCTCAATTGAGCCTGCTAGGACAGACTCCCAAGAAAATCCCGACTGGGACCCCCCAGTCACTCCACATCTCTGGTAATATCAGCTCCCCTGCTCCGACTTAAATCAACAGCCCCTTTCCCAGTGCACAGCCCTCCAAGAGGACGTACAGACATTCTTCCTCTGCCCATTTTACATCAAATGCCAAGTGCTTCTTACAAAGAAACGTGTTCCTGTTCCTGGGAAGCCTCTGCAGAAACTGCTCAAGTTGACAGTCCTGCATCTGTGCGCTGGACATAGCTCCCCAC
Organism: Nipponia nippon; assembly: GCF_047370975.1. Lineage (NCBI taxonomy): Eukaryota > Metazoa > Chordata > Aves > Pelecaniformes > Threskiornithidae > Nipponia > Nipponia nippon. The sequence goes on from NW_028262340.1 coordinate 628,652, forward strand.
TTGTAGCTGGGACACTGTAGGCCACAATGGTGTGTCACACAGCCTGCACCCCCCACAACTGACAGCCTAGAACATGCCTGTTTATTTGGGGGTTCAGCTACTTTTACTCTGAAGAATAAATCCAGTTGCCAACTCCTTGCTGCTTACCTACAACCTGCTGACTAAGCCATCTGCTAGTCTACAGATGCACAGAGAAAGCAAAGCTCTTCCAGGTCTCAGATAGCCCACCACCATAGAGCTGAGCCCAAGCAGGGCTCTCCCACCTGCAACACAAGCCCTACCATTTAATTTTTGACCAGCTCTCCAGATTGCACAGGCAAACCACCAAAAGGACAGGACAGGACTCCAACAATTGCTCGAGTTGTGCAAGGAAAAAGGCCAGGGGACACTGACAGGCAATCCAAAGTGTGGTCAAAGCGATCCAGCCACTCCAGTATGAGCAAGCATCCACAGCCCCATTGCTACAGAGCAGGAAAGGGACACATGGGAATATTCCTGAATTCTGCAAAAGGGCTGGCTGAGAACCCTTTAAAAAAGAAAAACCTAAGCGCCGGAAGAGTAGGAGATCAAAGGCTGTCTTGATTTTTCGAGCCTTTGTGGTATAGAAAGCTGCAGCTCTGCTAGGAGCTCTCTGCTGCAACCCAGCTATCAGAGCTGCACTTGGTCTGAAAGAAGGAGTCACCACCCACTTGTCTGAGCGCCTTGGATCAGCCAGCAGCAGGGCTGCAAGCAACAGCAGCCACTCTGCAACAGGGCAGCACCATCCACATCAGGTATTTGCCCTCAGTACGGAGAAGGAGCATCTCATCCTCCCAGCCACACTTTGAGGATTGACTTAGTCCAAGCATTAAACTAGAAACACAATCCTTACAACTTAGGTATCAGGCGGGGGTCACTAGTGACTGGATCCACAGCCCACTGACGGGAACGAAGAAAGCACTTCTCCCCGATGCTCGACACCACACCGCACCTGTGCCAGAGACAAGCACTAAACAAATGCACACTGGAGATATTTCAGCTTTTATTTGCAAATTCGTCTGTACATTCTCAGTTGGTTGTTGAGCGACAGCTGCCAGGAGCTGTCAGCAGCAGGGGGCAGCAGCAACTAGGAGTTAACAGGAGCTTTCCACAGTGCCTGGAAACAAGAGACAGCAGAGGAAACAAAACCCCACTAGCTTTTACATTTAACCTCTTCTGAGTAAGGGAATTAGAAATCGAGTCATCTTTATCACATTCAGAAAGGTGTTGGATTTACAGTCCTATGCGTTCAGCATAAAGATCTCAGGTTGAAGTGACTATCTGCAGAGCAGCTTGAAAACTATCCCAGGCTTTCTTTTTTTGAAGCCAGCATCTTAAAGCTGCAGTACTCTCCATGCATCCTTCCCAGCAGTCCCAAAGCCAAATAACAAAAGAAGCCCTTTGCAAATAAATAATCGTAGGAAAATAAATAAGACTAGATCTGGAATATACAGTTACATGGTCTTTATTTGGTTTCAGAGGTGGAAAAAAGTGGAGCTAGACTGCAGCTTTAAGCCTTATGCCTGAATCAACCTCAAACACTTCGTAAATTTTACAGTTGATTAGCTGTACAGGTCGGAGATCCGAAGTTCCAGAGATGAACATTTAGGCACATACACACGCCCTTCCCCAAGGCATACTTTATTTTGCTCAGCCAGTTAAAAAAAAAAAGCCTGCTGGAAGGGAAGTGCCCCCTTTCCGAGCTGAACAGACAAGACTGAAGACCTATTTACTGTCACAGTAAGAAGTCCCAATATCTAACCCCACCCATGTTTGCAAAGGGAAACTGGTTCAAACCATGCACCAGAGAGACAATCCTCTCTCAGGGGATCCTTTAAATTCGCTGGCACCACAGAATCCTTGAGCAAATCCAGCTATCGGCAGGGCTGCCAGCTGCCCATCGCTTCCTGCGCTCAAAGCCTAGTTGTGGAAAGTCATAAGTCCATTATTTCTACTTAAGCCAGAAATCCTGTTAATGCCATTTAGAGGCAGCTCTACAGCAAGAGCTCTTGATCTGCTCTCTGTTTGGGGTACACACCCCCTCCCCAGAGACTCCCAAATGAAAAACGACACAGAAGAGAAAAACAATCCATTGCAAGCCAGTGTCCGATGATTGTCTCTTTGGGGAGGTCAGGAATCCAGGACAAGGCAAGGCAGGGGAAGGGAGGAGGATGGCAGGTGGAAAAGGAAGTTAGAAACAAACTCAAAACCACCAAGACACAAGGAGGAGCTCAAAGCCCCTCAACAGCTGATGGCACTGGGTTGCTGTTTGCTAACAAAGTCTGAAATGAAGTCAAACTCGTTCTGTCCCAAGAATAGCTCTGGCAGCTCCTGAATCCGGTCCAACCCCAGTTCCAGGACAAGGGATGTCAAGACCTCCTCATCTATGAGATCAGTGTCCATAACGTTCAAGGTCAGCGCTGGTGCGGGCATGTGCTGCATGCCTGGGTGCTGGCTTGGCCCCACTCTGTACTGCTGGGCACCAGCTCCCATGGGCCCGTTGCTCATACCCAGCGGGTGACCCTGGTACTGGGTGTTGAGTTTTTGTAGATGCATGCTAGCCATTAGCTGCTGGGTGCCCACCGGCCCCATGTACTGCTGCTGCTGACTTGGGCCATTGAACATCATCGCATTCTGCATCTGGTGGTGGCCCATCTGTCCGCTGAGGTTGGGTCTCGGCCTCATCGCACCATCCATGCTAGCCCCTCCGTAGGGCATCATCTGACTGGCGGCAGGCAGTGTCCTCAGCATATGCTGCCCGTGCTGCGGGGGTCCCTGCAGCCCGCTCACCCCCATGCGGTAGCTCTGCAGCCCGGTGCCACCGTGGCTCATGGACATCATCATGTGCTCAGCCATGGCTCCAGGCCCCTGCAAGGCGACACACGGCTCAGGGCAAGGCTCCCGGCGACAGCACCGCTTCCCACTCCCGTCCGAGACGGCTCCGACCGAGGATCCCGGAGCACCCCCCACCTTCGCCCCGGGAGGAAGGCACCGCGCTGCAGCCTCCCCGGTAGTCCCGCTGCCGGACAAAGCTCAGCGCGACGCGCCCCGAGGCGCCCCCGCGCAGCGCCCCGCGGCCGCCCCGGGGAGCCGGGCTGTGCCCGCGCGGGTACGCACCGATCCGGGGCTCCGGCGGGCAGCGGGTCCGCGCAACAGCAGCACCGCACTCGCTCGGCTCGGCTCGCCGTTTGCGGGGCGTCGCGGTCCCGGCAGTTATAGGGACGCGGGCAGGGGCGGGCCGCCCGGCCCGGCCCCCCGCCGCCCATTGGAGCGCGGCCCGGTGCTGCCCGGCCCTGCCGGTGCTGCCCGGCCCCCGACGGGGCGGGCGGGCGGGCGGGCGGCACAATGGCCCGGCCGCTTCCCCGGCTGCCCGGCTCGCTCCCGGCACCGCACGGTGGGGCTCTCCGAGCCGTGCTCGCAACACGCCCCCTGGTCGCGACACGCTCCGTTGTCACGGCACGGCCCAGCTTGAGGGGGACTGGCTGCCTCCAGCACGTAGGGCACTGATCTTGGCAAATCCCCACTGTCAGGGCTTTGGGATCGGGCCCTCTCCCCTTCCAGCCGAGGTGCCAACACCCTGGGCAGGCTGGGGAGGAAAGGAATGGGTGGCATCCAGGGCCCCCGACCCAGCGCCCCCAGTTTCCCGCCGATACCCTGCTGGGGGCCAGGAGCCCCCCAGTGCCCGCTCTGTTCCTGAGCAGGGTGCCAAGGTCCAGCCATGCTGCCTGGTGTTACTGTCCTCACAGATGGTGCATGCACAGTCCTGTTCCGTGTCAGCATCAACAAGGGCAAGGGGCATGGAGGCGACTGGGAACAAGGGACAGTGTCCCTGGCGTGCTGGGCTGGGGATCCCTCAGTGTGGTATGGGCACCACAATTCCTCCAGGGATACTCGGCTGCGGAAAACTTGGGTCGTCCCTATTCAATACCCCACTTATGTGCCTTGGAGTAAGGATTGGGCCTGGGATGACCGGGGAACCTCAGGCAGGCCATTTCTGCTCCCAGCCCATGCGTGCTGGGAATGGTGGTGTATTCATGTGAAGCACCAATTTTGAACGCTATTTGCTTGTGTTGTATTCACTCTGCTTCCTGAGCAGGGCCCCTGTCTGCCTCTGATACCGCAAAGGGCATAAGATTAGCTCTCTGGAGAGAGCCATCCCTCCAGTGCCTTCCTCTCCCCCAGTGTCACTCTGACCAAGCCTTTCTGCCTGACCACACGGCTGGCTGGGGCGCAGGTGCCCACTGCGGAGGCCGTGCTGAATTTCCTGTTCATACTGAAGGATCTGCACGCAGACCTTTGTCAAGCGCTTCCAGGGCCACTGCACACTGGCCCCTGCCAGCGTGTGCCCTGGTGCAGCAGGCTGCTGGCCGTCACGAGAAGGGTCCTTGCTCAATGGCAGTTCTGGTGGCAGGGTCAGCGAGGGGATACTACCACGTAGCGAGACCTTGCCAGCCAAGGTGACTCAGGTTAGTTACTTAGTGGCATCAGCTAGATGGTTGGTTACTCTGCCAGCAGTGCCCTCCCAGTAAGGATGCACCGACATCGTCTAAACCCAGCTGGTAGCAAGGTGAATGTTACAAGCAGAGATTTGCTGGTATAACTCTGTCTGTAGCAGTGTCTTTCACCTCTGAGTGCAGTTTTGGCTCACGGGGTCCCAGTGCAACCCACGGGCTCACCCACTGAGCCATGCTTACCAAATTATTTTACCATGGGCCTAGACTACGGCGGCACTGGTGGTCTCTACAGGACACGGTGCTTTCCAGTAGCGTAAGAAAGCACAGTGGTGATTTTTCCCCTTTAATTTTTGTTTTGAAGGAACCCAGAGACTTCTTTTTTAAAGATATTAGTGTTGCATGGTTACCCACTTGGAAGGCAGGTGATGGTCTTGAGGACTTCCTATTCTTGAACCAGTAATATTTTATTTTACAGGGACCAGCGTAGACCTATCCGCTCCACTTCATGCTGCCCAGCCAATGGCCGGGTAGCAGAGCTGGGAAAGGGCTGACTAGTCCTGGTAGCATCTCTCTCACTCGTATTTTTGGCCCAGAACAAGCAGTGGTTAAACTTGCTTCCCCAACTTCACTCTGTCTTTGTTTGTGTGCTCTCCTGTGCAGCCTTTAAGTACAGCGTTACAGATCACGGCTCCGATAATAACAGACAGATGTTTTCTGGAGACTTGGAGCAGGCTGTTTCATGGAGTTTTGTGTTCTGCGTATTCATTCTGCTCACGGACCCTGTTGAGCAGAAGGAAGTGCCGTGCCAGCAAAGTGTTTCAAAGGTTGCTGAAGAAGTTGTTTGTTGCTAACTGTATTACTTGAGAAATGAGGTCTAAGTATATACTGTCATGAAGGGACTGAAGTTAGGCAGCACGGGCATTTTGGGTGAGTGCCTAACCACACAGTATGGACCTGAAGAGTTACTTATATGAAATATCTCTATATCAAAACACCTTAAACCAGCAGCTCAGAGCAGATAATGCCCAGAAGCCATCAGCTTCCACATGTCAGCGACCAGGAATGGAAAGCGTCTTCTCTTACCTGGACAGAGCACAGGGCCATTAACCTCCAGGACATTCTGGGAGTCGCTTTTGTTTGTGCCACCTTCTGCCTTGTTAAGTGGCTGGGATGGGTTTCAGGTGTTGTTGGTGAGCCTCTAACTGATGAATCAGTTGCTTAATTGTTTAATGTAATTACGTAATGATTGTTTTTTAACTCTAGAGATTTTGACAAATGCATTTTTTAGTGCTAATAAATACATGCTCACATACATATACCTACCTGCCCGAGAGTTCACATGCAGATGCACACCCAGGTGAGGAACAAATACAAGGGGAGTGTCTGCCCTCGTCTTTGCAGATGCATCCAGCCATAAAAGCCTCTCTCACTCGCAGGAGAGGTGTGGTGTGTAGCACAAGTCCTGATCAGGGCCAGGAATTCTTGGATAGGAGTAAGAGGTGGGAAGGGGCTCTCCACAGTCATTTGCATTACAGAAGATGCCAGGGGTGGTAAATGGCCCATCATATTGGAATCAAATTGGCGGATGAGAGAGCACACTTGCTGAACGCAAGTGTGAAAGTCCCCTCCATCTCTACACTGACTTATGTCCCTTCTCCTTTGGAAAGGGCAAGCCAGATCAGCAACTAATCCAGTTTGAAAATAATTTGACCAGAAATGGAACTATGTTGGCTGGGATCCACTCTCTGATCTACCTTGTTACGTTGTCCCCCAGATGTCTCACCAGCATAAACTGGGGTGTTTTGAGAGGAAAAAAGGAAGGGTATGGGGGGATGGGAGGCATTGCAGTGGCAAGAGTTGTCCACAGATCCACAGCCTCCATGTTTGCCATGTTGTGTGCCATCATCCTGTGCTCTTGTGTTTTGAGGACTTGCCGTTCTTGAACCAGTAATATTTTATTTTACGGGGACCAGCATAGACCTGCCTGCTGCATTTCACGCTGCCCAGCCAATGGCTAGCTAGCAGAGCTGGGAAAGGGATGACTAGTCCTGGTAGCATCTCTCTCATTCGTCTTTTTGGCCCAGAACAAGCAGTGGTTCCTTGTCATGCTGAGGTCTCAAGTATTAAGGACCCAAACCACTGCAGCTGTGTTTACAGGGCACTGTGTAGGACTCGATATAACCCCAGGCTTGCAGTCTCTCCTCCATCTCCCCACATACTGACATCTCTCACCAGCCCATGGACAGACTGGCCTTTCTGGGAAAGCAGATAAACTGCCTGTGTACCAGATCCAGCCCTGGGGCTGTCAGCTGCTCAGCCCTGACTGAAGTCACCACATAAGCCACCTCCAGGAGCGTGTCATTCACAGCTTCCTGACATGGGACTTCCCCAGTCTGGCTGTACTGGTGTCATCAGCCCTGTGTTATCGAGGGTGGATTACCCAGGCTGGGAATTAATCAGATTGTTGCTCCAGTGGCACCAGTTTGGCTCTGCATGACTGGGGAGGTAGAAGCACCGCCTGTGTGTCTGTGTCCCAGGTCAAGGCATCCGTGTGGGTGGGCATCAGTTTAGGGATGTGATCACCAGCACATTGCAGACCTTTTCTTTTCACTCTCAGGAGGGTGCTTGCAGTGTGATGTACAGCGAGTCTGTGTTACCTATGATTTTGTTTATGTAAGATGTTCCCTCCTCATATTTGATCCCTGATCATCATGCATCGACTGCACAGCTCCAGTGGTATTACTGTGATAAAATCATGTCCCCAAAGCCCCCCAGGGATGAGAGGTGGCACGGGTGAGAGCTTTTTGTAAGCAGAGATGTGAACACTTTTATCTCGCCATGTTTTGCATGTGTCAGAACTGGTTCTTGCTAATTCCAATTGCTGATCTACAGTCCAAGATCTATTTTTCGCAACAGTCTAAAAGACTCAGTTTTGGGTGGGAGGGGAAAAAAAACAGAAAATTTTTATAAACAGCTTTGTAGGATGCAAGATGTATTGATGAATGGAGAGCGGGTGGAGGATTTTTGGGGAATTTCCTCTGACCAAGTGATTCTCACTATGCGTTTCAGCTTACAACCCACCCACTGCTGTGGGGTGTGATTTACCTTTGCATGGAGATTGCAGGACAATTTGAGTAGCAATGTGAGCTATGCATTTGGGTGTAGACGGAAGGATCTCAGGAGCCCCATGATTCAAAGACTCCTGGATGCCCATCTAAGTCCATGCAGAGCTCCTGCAACTTTCAAAGCAATTGGGGTCTGCAGATAGAAGCTAAAGCAATTTGAAATATCATCTGTTAAGGGAGAAGCTTGCCTTTGAGGGACAACCGTCCAGAAGAAGCCCCTTTGCAGTCCCCCACTCACTGAAGGACAAATGCAGAGAGCAGAAATGTGCAGTGGAAGGCTGGAAATGTGCAGAGCTGTGACCTAGACTGAGATCCACCAGGTATAACTGTCTGACATTGCTGTATCTGGGTCTGGCGGTGGGCAGACACAGGGCAGCAGTGTGCATAAATCAGCTTAAACTCCTTGGAGCTCTCAGCTGTCTCACAAAGGATTCCTGAAGTATTGTTTTACCAGAAGACGCCAGGCATCAGGTGAGCTGCTCCTCTTGCGTGCTGTTGGCTTGCAGTAGCTCCCTTGGGCACAGCAGCTGGATGACTGTGGCATTTGGGAAGATCTTGGGTTGGACAAGCCCAGATCTGAATCACTAAAGCACACATTTTCTTCCATGAAGGGTGGAAAATGTCAAGGACACACAGCATACAGGAGGATCCGCTATTAAACATCACGGCAGTCATAACACGTGGCAGCAACCAGCTCCCACCTGCCTTTTTCTCCATAAACATTCTGTCCTCACTTAATCCGCCCCTCATCGTGCAAAGATTTGGGTACTTGAAAAAGGAAGGGCAGGAGGGGTCCCTGAGGAAGATGGCAGTGGGGATGAGTTGCAGCTGCTAGAGCAGCTCCCCAACCCATAGCCAGCTCCTCACTGGTGGTACAGGCTCCTGGAGAGGACGAGCAGCCACAACAGGCACAGGGTAACTAAACAAATCTGCTGGACTCAAAGCGGCCGGAGCCCACGTTGCCCACCCCGCAGTGTCAGGTTTTGCCAGATGCTTTTTCCTTTCTGGTGGAAGGGTTACCATGGTCTGATTCCTCCGAGGCCTGTCTGGGGGTGCGTGTGCACTGCCTCTCCCTGCACCGCCAAGGAGTTGAAGGCTTTTCTACCTAATGTTTGACTATGTTGAGACATCCAATTTAATGAAATATTCACTATCAGCTGCTGGAGTTCTCTATACCATATCTTGAAAGGATCCTAGTGAATCTCTGCTACACATCTAATGCTTTCCTAGGAGATTAATTTATTGGCAATCAGGAGATGAGAAAGGGATGCAATGCACTGTTATTTTTTGTTTGGTTAAGGATGATCACAGTGGTTTGCAAACCTTGACTTTGAAGCTGAGAAGTCCAGCAGAGGCCATGGTGCTATAAACACTGAACCAGGAGCAAATGCTGATGGAGTTTCTCCAGTTTGGCTTTAAATAAGTACGTCAACAAGCTAAGATTTAGAAGTTAAATTAAATATTAGGCTTCTTGACACAGTGCGTAACTCTGTGTCTTACAGGAGTGTCTGACAAAGAGGACTGGAGGGATACTGGCCAACAGCAAATTATTTCAGACACCTGTTTCCAAACCTATTTCTTGTCTCCAGATGGGTCTGATGTGGACAAGTGAGGGGACAAGCACCATTCCCTGGGCAGGACATGGGGAATCTGTGGTGCCATCAGGGCCATGGGTCCCAGCATAACCCAGCAAGGAGGCGTGGTGGATCTAGGTTTCCCTGGGGCTTTGCAGCAGGGCACATCAGCTTCTCCTGGGAAGGTGCCCCAGGCACTACCTGCTTGGTGATGGGTCTGTGGAGTTGCAGCCCCACACATGGTCTACAGGGGAGGACTTTTCCCGGTGCAGTCATGGTGTTGTGCTTTCCCTGTGTAGTGTAGATGCATGTGGGGCAGGAACAGGCTCGTGCCAGCGTGGAGCTCCCTTGAGCAAATGCCTCCTAGATAGATGCACAGGAGAGAGATGAGGCAAGTGTGGGTTTCACCAAGAGCAGCCACGGGTGTCCAGCAGAAACGATTTTTTCATTAAGATGAAAAAAAAAAAACCAGACAAAGACTATGGAGGAAAAGCAAAGAGCCCAAGAGGGGCACGGTGCGGCTCCTCTCCAGGGCACAGGGCAGTAACGGTGCCTCCCTGTCTGATGGCTCGGCAGCCATGCAGCAGCAACATAAGGATGCACTGAACAGCAACCCAAAATTCCCTCTCCCTAATTTCTGCATGGTAAAATGGTCCTCCAGGAGACCTGAATCCAGGTGTTTGTTACATTATCCTGTGATTCCTCATCTGCATTTAGATGGAAACACTTCATAAAAGGCAGGAGGTGTTAGGCAGAGACTAGCAGTGCAAATGGCCCAAGGGAGCGGGTGAAGGGCAGATTGCTCCCTGATAGCCCCGCTGGATGCAGGCACTGTTAATGCTGAGAGCAAGCATGACTGGTCTGCAGCTGGTGGCCAGCTCCAGGGAGACTGGGTTCTCTGTTAACTCTGCTGGGATTTGGGAGCAAAGATGCCAAGGAGGGGGAGGCCTCCGCTCAGCTCTGCGGGAGCCTGCCAAGCGTGCAGGTGGCTCACGTGCAAGCTCCCTGCACATGTGCTCCAGGACACATGGCTTCCTGCCTGCACTGATAGCGACGTGGGACCGTGTGCCCTGCAGCCGCATCTCACCTGCCAGAGCCACTGAACGCTGTAAAAGTGATTGAGACCAGAGCAGGGCATGGAGGGGTTGGGTGCTTCTTCTGAAGTGGCAGACATAGCCAGGCCAGCAGCTGACCCCAGCACTGGCGTGCTCCAACCACTGAGCTGGCTTGCCCAGCTTGTAAACAGCTTCTTAGTTTTTTTCCTCTGGGCTAATCTTGCTCTGTGGGGGCAGATAACATCACTGGAATTTTTCCAGTGTCCTTTGCAAGTGCCTCCTGCTTTGGACTTTGGCTGAGACGCACACGAATGAGGCACGAGCTTCCTCAATTGCTTTCTCTTGTTTGCTTTCCTCTGGGCCCGCCGCGCACCTCTTGTGCTGGCTGCTTCCTGCTCTGCTCCCTGCTCCCTGCCCGCGCCTTGTTCTCGGTCTCGGGGAAGGTGCCAGGGAGGCGAGCCCGGCACAGCCACATGCCTCCCTGGATGTCCTTGTGGGGCTGGGCCCAGGCTGCTGGCAGGGAGCAGGAGGGCGCAGCAGGGTCTGGCCTCTCCTCACTGATGCCTGCAGAGCTGGTGCGGGACTCAGCAAGGTCCTGCTCAGCATCCTGGCTCTTTGCCCTGCAACTTTGCCTTGCTCTGCTGCACTTGTGCCAATGCGGCTGTTTTGGGTTTAGACCTGTACCACAGCAGGCGTTGGCTGCACTTTAGCCTCAAAGGGCCAAAAGACTTCTAGTCCTGAGACAGAGCCAATCCTAATACAGCTGGCGTGGTACCTGACCCTCAGCCCACCCAGCTGCCTGTCCCCACTCTGCCCAGAGATCCTACTTATCACCCCCCAAGCCCTCAGGTACATTCCTTGTGGGGTCCGACAACAGAAAATCAGTGCTGCTTTGGAGAGAGCTGGCAGCCTTAGCACTACGTAGCCATGGAAGTGCATCCTGAACCTGGCCCAAAGGGCTCCAGGTGCTGCTGTGCTGCTCTGAGCACGGCAGGAGCAGGCAGCCTGCCACACCGGTTTGCTGGCACAGCCTCTGACGTGGTACAGGGCCGCACACGTCACCAGCTCCTGCCTCAGCTGCACGTATCGCTGCTCACCTTTTCCTGGTGCTTTCACCCCTCCCCAGCACAGCCCCATGGCTTGCCATGGACAAGGAAGCCAAGGCACTGACCCTGTCCTTCTGCTGGCCACAGGCAGGGCCACCAACCTCCACAGGACTTGCTAGTGCTCCGTTGGTGTTTCCCGTTTCTATCCTTCCTTTCCACCTTGGAGTTTTCCAGGTTTCCATATCAGCTGGTGTCAGTGGTCCGTGGACTGCAAGCCAGCACGCTGAGCTGGCTCTGGTGTCAAATGGATGGTCCACATGCAATATCACGAGGCTCTGTTCTTGCACAGTCCCTTCAGTCCCATGACAGTCCTGCCCGGGTACCCCGGCGTGTCCCTTTCCCTGTGAAAGAGAAGCCAAGGACTAATCCCCTCTCATGCCAGCAACCCATAGGTCTGCTTCAGGTTAAGAAGCTGCTCTGAGGCCTGGCTCTCATTGCTGCCTGGGCATATGTCCCTGCCCACGTGGCCTCTCTGGATGTCTTGGTCACTGCAATTTCCCTCAGGCTGGATTTGAAGCAGAGATGGACAGAGCCGCTCTGTGTTTTTCCTGGCGATGAGCCTATTGAGTCAGGCATCACGGGTCAAGGCTGCAACGTCTTGAGTCCCCCGTGTGATGCCCTGTCCCTCTGCCAGTTCCTCCCAGGATCTGGTGTGTGGTGGTGGGATCAGTGGAGATGGACAGCAGTGGGGCTTTCCCACCCAAATGACTGCATCCCCTTGGTTCCTGCAAGGCACAGTGTCCTCTGGGCCATGGAGTCAGAGAGGTTTTAGGTTATTTCTTATCTCTTGGCGCCTGTGTTGCTGCTGTCTTCAAGGAGATTAGCTGGTGGCGGTTTCTCTGGTCTGCTGAAGTTGCCTCATGCAACTGTCTTGCATTTGGAGATGTGGGGTAGTCAGGGCTGTGGTGGTGAGTCTTTGGGGGGGGGGCTGTAATGTGGCGTTTCTTGCATTATCATCAGAAATAGCTGTTGCTGTTTATCTGCCTTCTCTTTCCTTCACGTTATGCAACCTCCTTTTCAAATGGCAGTGGTTGTTTTCCCTGGGTCGATGTAGCAATGATGCTCTTCCTGGTATTTCCAGATCCTCATGGCTATGATGGTGCTTCTCCAACCTCACTGTTGCCCCTCTCACTCCCCTGACTATGTTAGGATACCCAAGTGCTTTTCCACTCTCTAACCAGTCTGAATGTTGAGCAGGGACTACGGCGAAGCCCTGGGAAGATGTAGGCTTGTGGATGGGCTGCGTGCCCGGCAGCTCCGGTTCCTGTGGCCAGGGGAGGAATGGGGTGCATGACTCAGGGCGACTGAAAGTTTTGTCCTGGGAGAGCTGCCTGGGATCCAGGTCGCTGGGACCTGTTTGTCAGGTTCCTATTTTTGTTATTCATCAGCTCAGTATTCCTGAAAACAAATCGCGTTGTTGTCAGCTAATTGGCAGCACACGGCATTGGAGCGTGGAGGGTGTCCTGTGCAGAGTGCGTGTTTGCGTGGCTGGATTTTGGCCGTGACTCTGGGCAGTTGCGCCGGTCCCGCGACTGCCTCTGGCATGACCTTCTCCTCTTGGTCCGTGCCGCTGGGAACAGCCCCTGCTACTGCCTGGGGACCTACTTTCCCACCAGCCTCCTCCAAAGCCAGGGCAGAGCATCACAGCCTTTGCCGTCGGAGGAGACTTTCAGGCTCTGTAATGTGTGGCTGCAGCTTTGTGCGTGGCAGGTGGGGGCAGCTGGGGGCTGAGCTTGCAGCAAGCAGTGGGGTTTCACTGGGCTTTGGAGAAAAACCCCTGGGCTTTGCCCTCCAGCTGGCCCTCTCCTGCATCAGGGGTGAGCTCTGCTGGACCCTGGCTCGGGCTGTAGGCTGATGGTGGTCTCTGAGTCGTCACTGGCTTGGGGTAGGACGGGAGAGAGCTGTGTGGGTGAGTCACTGCTGCGTGAGGGATGAAAAACTGCTGCTTATCTAGAGAAGGGAAAGAGCTGACAACAGGCTGCTACGAGGGCCCGTGACACAGCCCGAACCACGGTGGGAGGCTGTCGGCACTTCTGGGGAGAAGATATCTGGGGTGGCCATTGCTGTTTCCTTGGTCTGCAACATCTTCTTGGAGCTGAAAAGGATGTTTCTACTCAGGCCAAGCTTCAGCAGAAAAACCTGCTAGCTAAACCAGAGATTTCATTGATAAGTGTTTTTTAATTAATGGAAAAACTTCTGAATGAAAACGTTTGTTTTATTTTAAGGAAATAAAGAAACCATTTTTCTTGCATCATCCATTCTCCTTTTTATCATGGTAAAAGCTTACAGGGAGCGGTACCTCCTTCTGATCTCAGAAATAAAGGAGAAAACATCTGTTGGTATTTGTGGTGAAAGAAACATAGCTGTGCATATCTCACCGAGCAGCTGTCCTGCTGCTACCTGCCTGGATTTTTGTTATCTTGTCGTGTCACCATGGTGGCAATGTCAGTGGACTCAAGCAGCACCGCTGTGCTGGTGCAGTGGACATGTGCCAGATGCCCAGAGGTTGGCCAAAGCAGTGGGGCTTGTGGCCAGAGGAATCCTAGTTTTCACATGGACGCGTTTTCTTTTTACATGAAGAAAATGGTCTGGATGCTTAAGTGAGTTATCAATTTATTGGGAGTAACTTGAAAACATGTGCTACTTGAAAATGCCCGTTCCTGGCCAGTATCCACTGAAATCCATGGTAGCTATTGGCACATGTGATGTTAGGAAAACAGCTCATGTTGCTGCTGCCATTGTCAGGATTAAAACACAATTGCCCTTTTTGGGAACACTGATTGCTGGAGGCATCTGTTGTGTAAAGGACAAGCTGGTGAAAGCAGTGGAGTGCCAGGCGGGGAGGGAAACCGTCCTCCTGTTTGCCATGGGCCACGCTGTGTGCTTTTGAAAGGCATTTTTAGTTCCTTGCTCTGCATTGTGTTCCTCCTGTCCGGGCTCCAGGGAAGGCGGTGTTGGGGTAGTTGGTGCTAGTGGGTACGGGGTGGGGTACAGGAGAGGTGGGAGCAGCTGGTGGTCAGTCCAAAGCTGGGCAAGGAGGTCCCTGGCTTGATGCAGGATGCAGAACTTGGAATCACAGGGTGGAGTTAAGAAAAGGAAAATGAGAGCTAGACTGTGTGGCAAATCTCCTGCCACAGGCTGGCGTCCCACTGGGGAACCATGGGTGCATCTTCACCCAGGAGCTGCAGCAACACATAAGGTGGTGTTTGGTGGGGGGTGAGCCTGCAGCAGGGCCTGGAGGACTGAAGGCATCCCTTCTTCCCCTCCCTTCTCCACTTGCCCCATCTCTCACTGCTGCTGAGTCTACAGACAGGGTTGAGCATGGCCTGTGTGGGGTTGTCTCAAGGGGTGCTCCTGTGTATCTCAGTGGAGAAGTGGCTGAGGCCAGTCTCTGAGGTTCTCCTGTCACTGGGGTCTCTCTGATGCTACCCGGTGGAGACACGGGATGGTGTCAGTCACATGCTGGCTCCTCTCAAAGATATAATTTCCTGACACCAACACCCAAGTGCTGCCAGTTCTGGCCTCGGCATGGTCTGAGTTGGGCTCTGCAGTTGAGAGCCTGAAATGGGTTTAGGGAAGAGTTGAAGGTCTGAAGTGAGAATCTCCATCTTAGAAAATGACAGCCCCTGGGAGACACCAGTGCAATGCTGGGTGACAGCTCTGCGTGGAGTTACAAACCTCTCACCTTGGACAGAGGTGGAGGTCTTGGGTGAGACTTGGGCCACCACAGCTCTACCTGTGTCCCCGTATAGGTGTCCATGGCTTCGTCATGCTACGCTTTCCAGCAGCACTGTGAAGGCATTCCCATCTCTTGGGGTGAGGTGGCTGTGTTAGTGTTGTCCTGAGAAAACAACCCATAGGGCTGTGCTCCATGACTGCATGAAGCAGCTGAATTGTCTTCTCACTGGGATAGTTATCTGCTGTTCTAGGGACTTCCAGCAGCACACAGAGGGGTCCACCAAGTGCTGGAGCTGGCACTAGATAAGCAGGGAGGAAGGAAGTTGGGATGGGAAACTAGATCTCCTCCTTCCTATGGATATGTGGCATTAATTTGGCCCACTGTATCTCATGAAATGCACCCTCAGCCTTGGAGATCAGTCTGGACCAGGTCTCAAGCCCAAGTCTCTCTGTTGCACTACAGTCAACTGCTCGCCATGCTTTGGCCACAAGAGTCAAAAGGGCCCTCCCCTGGGACCGCAGGAGCTGAGCTCCCCCAGCACTGAGCAAAGAGGAGCACCAGGTTGCTGGGACCAGGGCAAGAAGAAACAAGCAGGAGCTGCATTGCATCCAGGGTGGTGCAGCCCCGGCGGTCTCTGGGACCTCCTCTGGGCATTTTCAGCTGGAGGTTGTCAGGTGAAAGGGTGCTGGGCTTGGACTCGAGAGGTCTGGCAAGGTCCAGCATGGATGTGGGGCCTCCACAGTAGCCCATGAGGGCAGAGAGCTGCTGTTGATCTCGCCACATGAAGAGCTGATCCAAGTTGCACAGGTTTCCCCAGCATTCCCAGTTAAGATCTCCTTTCCCAAAGTTTTATGAGCCATGCAGTTTCCTTCTCAAGGTGTAGGGAGCAGGTGACACTCTTAGCACACAAACTTTGCAGGCACTCCTGGAATGATCACCCTTCACCGTAGGCAGCATGAGAAATGCACGTGTTTCATGGTTTCATCTAGATCTCGGTGTGCATTTCGTAGTCTCCATTTTATGGCCACTGAGGAATGCTTTTAAGGTTTTGCCTGGGTGACCCAGTGTCACTGCTCAGGAATGGGACAGGTATTGCCTGTGCTTTGGACTATCTGCACAGCATTTGGGTCCCTGAGATTCGGGTGTGTAGGAGGCCATGGCAAGACAGCTGGGCCAGGTGATGCCAGGGGAAGGGGAAGGCAACGCAGGTGAGGGGGTCCATGCACAGGTAGCCTTTCTGGTAGCTGAATACACTTTCTGCTCTCTCAGGGCTGGGCTGGCAACAAGCACCCACTCAGCTGCTCTCCCCAGGGCAGTTGCCTCAAGACGCTGTACCTGGGACACAGTAAAGTCTGTGGCTGCACCCTGGAGGGCTCTGGACAGAGCACTGTCTTAGAACAAAGTTGCTCCAAAACCTTCAGATCAAGGCCTGACTCACTGCAAAGGTCTACGTGCTCACAAGGGCTGCCCACACTCGCTGTCACAGCAGGACTGGAAGCATAAGGAATCACAGGTGGCATCTGCAGTGGCAGCCTATTGCAAACCCGTAAGTCACTCAGCTCAACAAACCTTGCTGTGGCATCACTGCCTTATCCTTCCCTTCCGTGGGCTCCTCTCCCTGGGCCAGAAGGTCCCCTGTCCTCATTGGCTCTGTGCTGCAGGACATGAACATCTCTGGGACCTGGAAGGTCCCCGCTCTCTCAGCCTCTCCTAATATAAAAGATGCTCCAGTCCCTTCAACATTTTTGTGGCCCTGCACTGGACTTGCTCCAGTAAGTCCATATCTTTCTTGTATTACAGGTTTTGCAGCAGCTTCTGGGCGCTGCTTCTCCGAGATCTTATTGGGATCTCCTTGAGCTTCCGAGCACTTTTTCTTCTTGTGGGAGATGTCTTGATGTATTTTGCTGCTGACGTCTCACAGTTATATTTGCAATCTGCATTACGTGGCTGGACCCACCACAGGTGCCCATGCCCTTACGCTCCGACCACCATGATAGCCAGGGTCTGCCTGCACTGGGGCAGACAGGTCCCCTGTGGGCTCTCCATCCACCCACCCCTGCTCACTGCATCCATCTTCTCTGGTTGGGATCTGCGCTGCCCAAGAGGTGTGGGGCACATCAGTGTTTGGTGTGGACCTGGACTGTGCTTGGGAAGGGGAACATGAGGGGTGCCTGGGATGATGGGGTACCCCCAAGGCCAGGACAAAGCATGCCAGTAGGTGGGAAGGTCCACTGGAGACAACTTGAACTGTTGCAACTGTGGTGGTTGGTCTGTGCCATGTGTGAGCAATGAATTACACATGGAAATGAGGGGAGGGAAGGGAAGGGAAGGGAAGGGAAGGGAAGGGAAGGGAAGGGAAGGGAAGGGAAGGGAAGGGAAGGGAAGGGAAGGGAAGGGAAGGGAAGGGAAGGGAAGGGAAGGGAAGGGAAGGGAAGGGAAGGGAAGGGAAGGGAAGGGAAGGGAAGGGAAGGGAAGAGAGGTGGCCCTCCTCCACTGTCTACTTTTGTGGGGTTAAAAATATGAGCAAGTTTTGAAGCTGGTGACAGAAAGGAGCAGGAAGAGGAGATGTGAGGGGTTATAAATATCTGACTCTCAAGGGGCAAAGCAATGAGATACTAGTTTCCATGAACAGGCTCCTAGAGTGTGGCACCCTCTTCCCTCTCTAGCGTGGCTGTGCTCCAGATAACAGAAACCACTGCTGATTTCCTGAACTCACTATCTTTGTCATAAAAAAAAAAAAACCCAAACAGCAGCAGTTTATAAATAAGGCTTAGAAAAAAGAGCTGCTATTCTGAGAAGCAATGAAACCGGCAGCTTTCCCAGCTCAACACTTCAATTCTGGTTCACAACAAACTCAAGCTACCCCAGAAAGAAACCTGAAACCTTTCACAAAGAGGAAAGGAAAGTGGGACTGGGCTGCAAAGGAGGCAGTGGAAGTGTCCTGCAGAGAGACAGGGTCCTGGATGCCAGGGGCTGCCTCACTTCCCTGCTTCTGCTGGCTTCACGCTGTGCTTACCTCTTCCTTCCAACCTACCTGCGTCCTGGGAGAAGCCCACAAACACAGCTACCTGCTAGACCTGCTGCTCCAGAAAACACATCGCTTCTCATTCACTTTGATTTTGCAACCTGGGACCCTTCAGGGCTCTGGGCTATACACTAATATCAAGGGATAATACTCCACCTGTCACCATGTTGTGGCCAGATGTCCTCACGTTCCAGAGGAAACCATCAGCAAGACAGCAGGAACTGAAATGAATGCAGGGATGTCTGCTAAATGTTTTCTTAGAGTTCACCATGCCTCTGGCCACAGGGTCAACCCTGTACTGGGACTTCTGGGTACTGCTGCATCTTCCCCGAGATGGGGTATGAACCTATGTTTAACAGGGGTAGCTGAGCCAGCGCTGCAGTGCTGAGGCCCCACAAACGTGCATGGTGAAGTCTGGCTAAACGTGGTCCTGGCACAGTGGAGCAGATCTGATGGGGAGGCTGTGAATGGGGAAGCCCTAGGGGAGGGTTTTCCTGAAGCCTCACCACTTCAGGAAAGATGTGGAGCAACTGGAGAGTGTTTTGAGATGAGCAATCACCAGCAGAGCCCTGGTAGCTGGCGGTGCTGGATGGTTTATCCTCGAGAAGGGACAACCGAGGCAGGCAGGAGAACAGTCTTCAAATACACAGAGGACTGCTGTGAAGGTGAAGAGCAGATCTCTCTGCCATGTCCATGGTGCCCAGCAGCTGACCAAGAGGCTTCAACTGCAAGAAGGAGGATTCACATTAGATCTAAGGAAGATCTTCCTGCCTGGCGACAGCTCTCCATCTTGTAAGAGTTTTAAAATACGACAATGCAAGGGTAGCTGAGCTGCCTGGGCTTGGAGGGCAGACCTGTCTTCACCCAAGGCCCCTTCTAGTCCTAAGGTGATACCAAGTCCAGTCTATGAGCTTCTGTGGTCCAGGAAGACTGTAGGATCTGTTGGTAAGCGTCTGCTGAGTTTTCAGAGTGGAGCATCTGCCCTTTGCTACTTGTTGTGTGGAAGTTTTACAGTTCAGGCAAAGAGAGGACCAAATACCAAGCTGCCTGCTGTCATATGGAGTGCTAGACATCCTGAAGGAGCTTCCTCCAGGGCAGAATAAATGACTGTGCAGATAGCTGTGTGGCCTGAGACTTGTTAGTATTTGCATTTTGAGAAGGCCACGTATCTCTGTGGTTCTTGCTGTCAGGGATTCACACTGCTGCACCTTGATAGGAGTTGTCTGGCTTATATGGACCTTCTCACAGCCAGAGCTTTGGGTTGCCACAGGGCAAGACCTTGGGTGCAGAGGCTTTTGCTGAAAGGACAGCCAGACCCAGGCAGGCCAGGACACAGTTTTATGCTGGAAACTTCGAAGGTCAGAGT
Organism: Nipponia nippon; assembly: GCF_047370975.1. NCBI lineage: Eukaryota > Metazoa > Chordata > Aves > Pelecaniformes > Threskiornithidae > Nipponia > Nipponia nippon. Next base: position 648,054 of record NW_028262340.1, read on the forward strand.
GTAACAGGGAAGCAGAGCCATCTTTTCTGGTAAGCAGGTGCCCCCCATCCCACCCTCCCACCCCCAGTCTCCAGAGGGAATCGAAGCCTGGCAGAGTCCCACCTTGCAGCAAAACAGACCCTGCTCTTGGTGCAAGAACAGATGATTTCCGAAATGTCACCAGCTCTGGCTGTGCAATCTTTGGGCTTTTGCAAGCTACAGTATTGACAGAACAAGCAGTTAAACAAATACTATCTTCTGCTGTAACGTTTGTTATTGTAGGCCACAAACCACAGGCAGCTTGGCCTGACTCCAGAAGAGAGACCTGCGTAAATATTCCCATGTTAGCAGTTATCTTCAAGATGCAGCCTCAGCTTGGGTCTTTCCCAGAGAGGATGGAGAGATAATGGTTTACAGGCAAAGGCAGATCATCTCAGCAGAAGCTGGGGCCATGGAAACCTGCTCCCTGGGCTCCAGGGCTTCCTCTTCTGCAGCTCCCAAACCCAAGCAGGAATTCTCAGGCAAGACATATGCAGGCACATATGCACATACACGTGTAGCAAGGGGCAGCAAGGTTAAAGGAGGGTTTATGGTGTATTTGTTGGCAGCCCCTGTGGGTTCAGCTTTGAGGAATGACACTAGCAACATGACAAAATCCATGCCATTTTTGAATTCTGTCACATCACAAACCTTTCCCGTGTTCCCTGCTGGGATATTGGAACCGTCAACTCATTGCAGCCAAGACGATGGGTTCTGCTAATCCAAAAAAGGTCCTAAATATGAAGCTGTAGCACAGATTTCATATATATTTCATATATTGCGTCTATAAAGTAAAGTGCTATTTGGTATTGTCCTTCTTGGTTACCTTGTTGATGCTCTGAAACTACAGACAGGATGGTATGGGATGAGTGGAGAGAGTGAAGACATCTGCTAGCCCCTTTCTCTGAAGTGGGACAAGATGCCGAACCCTCAGGGCTTCCTGCAGTTGTGCTTTCAGAGGCATGTGTGCAATCCTGGATGCTCGCCTGGAGATGAATGGCCACTCTTTGTGAATGACCATTCATCATGACTGAGGAGGAAGTCTTCAGCCAGAGCAGATAACTGAGGGTGGCTCAGATTCAAGCATGCTTGGTCCTTGCAGAAGGTTGTCCAGTTCTCCCACATCTCCAAGCTGCTGAAGGCATGTAATGATCGAGCATGCAACTTCTTATCACAGTTCAGTGGCCCTTGGACTAAGGCACCCATGTCAGGAATTGCACAGCTGCATATTTTAAGACCAGATGCCCCAGTGCTGAGCATCTACCTATCTACCTAAGGATCCAGCATTTTGCAATATGGGAATAGAAACCCTGTCTTGCCTTGCAGGGATACAGCAGTGACAGAAGTATTGGTGGCTGGTGCAGAGGAGGCTGCGGGTCTGTGTGGACGGTGCTGCCTGCACTGCCCTTGTGGTGCAGGGCTGAGCGCTGTTATTGTGTCACACTTCCCCACTGCCCTCCGCGGGAAGCATGTTATGAAAGAGTCGAGCCGTTATAGTCGCCTTCACTTGGCTGGCACTCAGGTTGCATCGGCTTTTTGTTCCCGATTCCTTTCCTGCTTAAGAAAACAACTGCGGTTTTTTTTTCTGTCTCATCTCTGGTGATCCTATGAATGTGTTTCCCTTCCAGCCACGTGGCCTGTAACCAGCTCTGGGTTCCAATGCAATCAAAAACTGCATGTAAACAAGGTTGAAGACTGTAGCCCTCCAGAAATGAAACCCCCTGGACCTGTCCCGATGGTCTGATTTCACACGAGCATGGGAGGCTGTTGGGGTTTACTCCTGAACCAGTAGCACCGCTATAGGTCTGACATCCTTGGAAGCACTGCTGTAATGATCTGACACCCAAATCAGCTCTGTGGCCCCTCCAAAATGTCTGTGGGAGGGTAGCAAGCACTGCACCTAGTCCTGCTGTGGCCATGCCTCTCGTATGCAGGCAGGCTGTGCTTGCTGTCTGCCTGCAGCTCCGGGAGCCAGCTGCGCTGCCCAACAGCCAGTGGCTGGAAATGCTGATGGCGAAACATGGACTGAATGTTAATCTCTCAAAGCAAAGTTTGGTTGGCCTCTGCAGGGTGCATATGTGCCACCTTGGTATTTGGGAGGGAAGGAGCAAGTGGTGTCAATGGAGACATGGGACTTGGGACAAGTGAGCAAATGGTTGTAAAACAGCACAATCATGACAGCTGCATGTAGAGCCTAATGCCAGGTCTCAGTCAGTCTTGATGATTTCTTGGGAATTATTCCTGCCCTAGGTGAGGAAGATGATAGAGTTTTCTTCTGTTATCCCTTCCGCTCCACAGCAAGCACTGTTTGAAAGCCCTGCAGAACAGATAGTGGCCTTAAAGTAAACATTTGGCCAATTGCACCTTCATCACAGGCTTTAGACATAATTTCTGGAAAGTAAACTCAAGCCTTGGTCTCTGCACAGCTGCACAGCGATGCTATGGCTGTCTTTCCTCCTCAGGACGATGCTGGTGGAGCTCTCTCTGCATGCTCTCCTTAAGCTGTGCTGCTGCAGAGCCAGGACACAGGAGGAATGAGCAAAGAGCATTTTTCTGGTGGACTAAGTTTTCAGACACAGCATGTTTGCTAAACATGAGAGCCTACCTGCCGCCCAGAAGTGGGTCTGATTTAGGTGGAACAGCTCAACGAGACAGGAAGGCCCATGGCTACAGTGGACCCAGCCCATGCTGACCATTTCCATCTTGGCTGGAAGAGCCAATTCCATGTTCATGGTGGAGGAACAAGAAATAAGTGGTTTGTCTCTTCTGCTGGGGGATGTAGCAAATGCGCTATTTTCCTGCGCCTGAGGCAGCACCGGCTACCTGACATGCTTTTTAAGTAGCAGCAGCACTTCTTGACACAGATTCAGCACAGCAAGCCACAACTGGGTCACCTCAGGGCTGGCTTGCAGCCTTCTTGGTGAGGGCCAGCCTTGGGAAGGATGCAGCTCCTCCAAGGGGCTAGATGTTCTGAGCATGTCCAGGCTGGGCTCCGTGTGACTCCTGCATCCCTCCGGGATGAATGATGGAAAGTCTTGGCTGTGTCCCTCTCCCATCCACAGGAGAGCTTTGCTGGGCAAGCTTGGCCAGCTGTAGGACTGAGAGAAATGGGGAAAAAAGTACTGGTGGGGTCATTTGTGGTGAGGTGCCAGGAAGATCACCCGTTGTGTCTTGTAGGCTGCTCAGAGGGCTCATTGCAGGACACAGCTAAGGGTGAGGATGCTTCCAGGTCAGATGGAACTGAACTGGAAATTAACATTGCTGGGCTTGGAAGTGGACTCAAGTTACGGCCAGAACTGGCTGGAAAAAATTTCCTGGAACTCATATTGCCTCAGCCTATACAAATCTACCAAGAAATCATGGAACTGGGCCAAATGAAGCAGAATTCACTCAGGAAAGAAAAGTTCAGAGCAGTAATTGAACCTGTTTCAGAGTTCTTTTGGAGTGAAACATTTCCGTGTTTCCTTTTGAAGTGGATGTTTTGAAATCTCAATATTTTCCTGCTTTATGTGATAGCAGAAAATCACTTAAAGTTCAGAATAGAAATGGAAACTTGGAACTACCTAAAATAAGAATGTGAAATTTTGTTTCCATGTCTTTTATCCCAGTTGAGACCAAAGTCAAATTCTGACATCTTGAAATCCCTGGTGGAAGGGATCTTTGCACTCTGCGCAGCTTCGCCGTGGCCCAGAGAGATGAATGCAGGTTGCCGCTTGTCAATGACTTGCTCTGACTCTTCTGCTCTTTAGACTATGCAGAGCAGCAGGTTTTGTCCTTCCCTCCTGTGCAGCAGTGTCCTCTGCATCTTGGTGATTGCTTTCCTTGCTCAGTGCATCTGGCTAGGTGGGGAACAGCTTGCTTTGATCACAGAGAGCATGAGGAGCAGGGAGGAGGAAGATGGAGGAGGGAGGAAGAGGGGTCAGATAGTGGGAGGCGGAGGTGGAAGGAGACAAGTGAGGAGGCGGCAGCAGAGAAGAGCAGAAATAGTCCCAGGAAAGGCTCCTCATCCCATCTGTATGGTGGACATGGTCCTACAACCTCCTCCTCAGGACCTGTGGGTCCAGGAGCGTGCTGAGAACATCTCCCGCGGTGCCAGCTCCCAGTGCAGCCCTGGGTGCACGGAGGTTGTTTTTGACTGAGTGTAGGTTTTTCCCCGAGTTTGTGCAAGACGCTCTGAGAGAGAGCTATAAATACCGCAGTGCTTCCTGTGCGGCTCTGCAGGGAGGAAGCTGCTTCCCCAGCAGGGGAAGAGGCAGCGAGCGTCCTTGGGGGTGCAGGCAGCTGCGTGTGTCGGGGGACAGAGCGGGGGGGCTGTGTTGTGCAAGAGCCCCCCTCTTCCCGAGGTAGGGACTGGCTGCTTTCATCTGGCGCGGGTGGCAGAGCCAAGCCCTGTTGCTCTGTATCAGACTGGCTGTATTTTGGTGTTTCTAGAAAGCAGCATGTGGGGAAGCCATGGTGGGCTTTCTGGGGGCCACGGCAGGAGGAGGAGGGTGAGGTGCATTCAGAGACTTGTGCTAGAAAATGACAGTGAGGTTCTGCTGGGGACAGTCCCAGCCCCTTTCTGACTGAGGTCTGTTGGGTGAGAACATGCCGCTTTAAATGATGCAGGAGGTGACACTCCTGGAGAGGGGCTTTTGGAGTGGCTTCAATGGGTTTGCAGCTGCTGAGATCTCTACAGAGGTGAGGAGAAAGGGCCACCTCTCATTCCACCACCACTCCCCTGGCTCAGCTGCCCAGCTCCTGCTGACAGCCCTTGGGGCAGCGGAGCTCCCGGAAAGGAAGGGAAGATGTGTCAGGGGTGATTGTACCCAACCCACAAGCAGGTGATGGAAAGTACCTGGTGAGACACCCGCAGGCCCCCAGTGCTCTCCCCACCAGGCTCCAAGGCTGCTGGAGGGTCTCTGGGGCTACACTAATGGTATGAAGGCTCCAGCCAAGCTCTGGACCCTGTCTGAGGTCTGCTTTGGCTGCTCCAGTGCTGCCATCTCTTTGGCTTTCCACAGCAGTTTCTGCAGTGATGTTTGGGCTGGCAGGGCAGCAGATGTGGGGAGCTGGAGCTGTTACTGTCAGGCTATGGAGAGGAGCCCTGCTGCTGCTGGGCACACTGGGAAAGGTGGGCACGCTCCAGGGCTGGTTCATGGGTGCTGGGCCTCGCTGTGCAAACCATGCTTGGGGACGTGTCCAAACGGGAGCTCTCCCTTGGGGGCTGAGGTAGGTATAAGGTGGGTAGACTGGTCCGGAGCCCCATCCCCATGGTGGTGCTGCCATGGGGGGTTTGGGCCGCTCTCCCAGGAGACACAGGGACTGTTCAGGTGAGCACACGTTGGGATTGTGGGCAGCACTTGGACAACTCAGTTCTCTGGTGAGAGACATAATGTCCAAGTACATAAATGTCCCTTGGGAAGCCAGGGGGGGACTGGACTGTGCCCATCCAGCTGATGAACCTCACCTTCCTGGTGATCCAGCTGGGAGAGGGGAGGGGGGTGGGTTAGTGGTTTATTCACTAGGAAATGCACTTGGGTCAAAAGGACCATCAAAAGGATTTGTAGCGTTAGGCTGATATTGCCAGGAGTTTCAGTTGAATATGAAGCATGGGGAAACTGGGAACTCTTCATGGGAGCTGGCAGGGAGATGTATGCTTTACCCCAGTTCCCTTGCCAGGGACCTTTCTGGGGACTGAGTCCTCATCTCCATGGCTCGAGGAGCAGGGAGCAGGACACAGGAAGGCTGAGCTCTCTCAAGGCCTGCTGGAGATCTTATTTCATGTTGTGTAACATGCATAATATTCAACAGAGCAGAGAGAGAGGGACTCTCTCTTGGTGTCTAGAGGGATGGGGGGTGCATGCTGTGGTGGTCCTTAGGAGAAACACAGGCCAGAGGGAAGGGACTTGCACCCTTGAGTCCACTTCTGTTTTGTGTACACTACAGGATTTGGCTGCCCTTGCCTTGGAGACAAACCATCAGTCACAGCTGCTGGCAGGAGTGGAAACCATTCCTCGAGCCTCCTCAGACTTCGCAAGCAGTGCTGAACAGCATTGCTGCTGCACCCACACCTCTGTGCCTGTTCCCCTCACCTTTCTGCTGGCTCTTCCCCTCCCCGTCATCTCCCACAGCCTAGGAAGATCTGCCTGGTCCATTTGTGGCAACCACAAGAAACAAGTTTTTGCAGTCTTCATGCCTCTCCAATACTTCTTCATAATATTTTGCTCCTGTTGGGCAGTGTTGCAGCCTGGGAGACTGATAAAATAGCTAATCCTGACAGCATCTAGGAGGGACATGGCTATTTGGGTTCCTCTCTCATGATTTTGGCAGCTCTGGAAGCTTTGAGTGGTGCTGAGTAATGGGTGATTCATAGCAGGGGCAAGGAGGCTTGCAGAATCACTGAAGTGCTGGTGGACAGATGTTCTGGAGGTCTCCAGTCCAGCCTCACACTTGGAGCAGGACTGTCCCCAGCTGGGATAAAACTGGCTGTGTCTTTGTCTAGCCTAGTCTTGAAAACTTCCAAGATGAAGATGAGATGAAGATCTCCATTTCCATGTGGGCTGCTGTTAGGTTGCCCTTAGCCTCCTCTTCGCCATGCTAGCTCAGCCCCGCTCGCTCAGCCTCTCCCTCCAGCCCTGTGCTCTGAGTCCCTGGACTGGGGGTGCAACACTGGTCCCCATATTCCAGGCATAGCCTCAAGTAAGGCAGATAATAACTTCCCTCAGCCTGCCAGGCATGGCTCATCTACTGCACTCCAGTTTAGGTTTGCCATATTTGCAAGAGTACGCTGCTGGTTTCTGCTGCATCAGGCAGAGCCTGAATCAGAAGGAAGCATCAAGATGACGTTGCATGCCATTTTGTGAGGAACTCGCCTGAGGTTTTGCATTTGGGAAGCCCCAGGGCTCAAACTGAAAACAAAATTGGCACTCATGCAAGTTCTGGTCCCCAAGGAAGCTCCATCCACAGGAGATGCCAAGCTGAATCTCAGCTGTCACTTAGGAAAAAGGTCTTGGGGAAGACACTTGGACAGAAACGTGACCTTTTCAGACTCAAGCATAGACAGCAAAGCACACCAACCTAGTTTTCCCATGATTTTTAATAATTATGCTTTAAACGATCTTTAAGGCAATTTGATAATGTGAGGGACTTCAGATTTTTGTTTGGCTGGAAATGGCAGCGCTGTGTTTGTGGTTAAAAACCAGACTGATGTGGGACTAGGGAGCAGGAGGGGCAGGGGGAAGGAAATTGACAGGGTTTTTAAATGGAAAATCTGCCAAAATTGATGTGTGTTGACAGAATGTTTCTAAATTATACATACTGCATTTCCTAAGACAAGCGAACTTGCGGAACTAGCACAGACAGAAAAAACTGTTCCATGGCTTGGCCCTCATGGGAAGAAGGTCCCTGTGCTGGGGCTCTAGGCATGGCTATGCCTTGACTTGATCGCGTCTCCCCATGAAGTGTCCACCTGGGACCAACACGTGGCATGGGGACAAGAGCAGGGGAGGTGTAAGGAAACTCTCCAGAAGTCTTCCACTGACCACATTCCCCTTCAGGGAAAGCTGATGAGACAGGAGGGTAATTTGAGTTTCTGCTTGCTTTTTGTCTAGAAGATGGAAGGTTTTCTGAGCCCATCATTGAGGGAAGTCACTTTGCGATGAAGAGCTTTCCTGCTAGCTGAACACGTATCCTAAGTAAAACAAGTAAAAAGCAAAGAACGAGAACTACCGCAGCTAGACTTCCCTCCTGGGATGTGGTAGCAGTGCTTGCTCTGCTCTGCACATCACCACACAGCCAAGTTTCACGGTCAACTGTAGTCTCTTCTTTGCAGAGCAGCTAATGGAAAAATAGTGCATCGGAGATCACTCCAGGATTCCCTCTCACCTTGCAAGAAACAGGATGAGCTGAGACATAGCTTTGTTGTTCAGCCTTGAAGTTTTCTTGGGGAGAATGTCCCCAGCACTAAGTGGCTCCTCAGTTTTATAGGAAGAGGCAGGACACAGTCCAACGGTTGGCAGCTGAAACCTTCACATGGGAAGGCAGGCTCTGATTTTAAGCCCCCTCTGCTGGGGCCAGCCAAGAGAGAGGTGGCTTTTCCACATCTATGCTAACCGATACCTCCAAGGACCAATGCTTTGGTCAGACCCACGTCCCTGGGCTCATCATGTCCTACAGGAGAAGGTCAGACTGGCTGAGCTCAGCCCCTTATGGCCTTATTTTCTTGCTGAGGCATAGGAGTACTCCCCAGCTGTGTCTACTGTAGGATGCTTCATGTCAGGGAAGGGCAGGAGAGCTCAGAGAGATCACAGGAGCACGGTGCCCTGGGACTGTGTTACAAGGTGTGCACTGCAGGTCAGGTCTGATGAGAGAGGCTTTCCCAGTGCAAGACAAATCCAAAGAGGGAATGCAGATGCATGACGTGTGGGGAATGCTAATGTGATGAGGTATTTGCAGATTCTGCAGTTTCTGGCTTGTGCTGCTTGAAAGAAGAACATGATTCTACCAGTAGTCAAGAAATAACAACAAAAAAAAATTAATCACATGAGAGTCCTGCTAATGAGCCCAGGAAAATCAAGCTGTCTGGGGCTGCCTGGGCAAGAGCCCGTGTGATCCTGCCTGGGGAGAGCGAAAGGGCTGGGTGAGCAGACACCTTCCCGTGCGTGGGGGCAAGGAGGCAGGGCTGTGGCAGGGGCTGGATGGGTGGGTGTTGGTGGGGAGCACAGGCCTGGCTGAGCTTCTCTGGTGGAGACCACGGCATGCTGGAGGGGAAGGAGGAAACATGGGCTGTGGACAAGGACTAGGAAATGGAGACTAATTGTTCCTCATTCATCTCCTCCATGTTGCAGCCCCATTAGCATCTCCGTGTGGGGTCGCTGAGAAAAATGTCATGAAGAAGAGCCACAGCGTGACCCCAGGGCTGACCTGCTCATACAGGTGCACAGTTGTTGTTTCCCTGAACTCCTGATGGTTTGGACCCAGAGAGTCTCCACTGCACTGTACGAGGCGCCTCTCATAGCCAGCAAGGGGTGTACTTCCAGAGAGCCGGCCAACTGCAGTGGCTCTTGCAGAAAAGCTCAGTGCCTACATCTGGTCCATTTTTCACCCTGATGGAGCTCACTGAGTGGGAATCAGCCAGGGCGTGTGGCTGGCTCATACCCATGGGGGTGAGAAACCCCCTGGAGACAGAGTTCATTCCGCCCCACGGACAAATGCAAATATTTTCACATTATTGGAATGCAAAATGAAAAACCACCTACTTCCAGAAGTAACAGCTCAGATGGTGCTGAGCTGATGGCAGTCCTCACAAGCTTAGGATCCATGATAGTCCCAGGATCCGTTTAAAAGCATTGGCTGTGGTTGCTCAGCATATCACAGCTCTCCAGTTGTAGCTGTAAGCTCTTATTCAGCTGCTGTTTCACGTCACATTATTGCTGCCCCAAAAATGCTCTGAGCTTGGGTCCCCTATTGAACCTAATGAGATCTTAGTGTACTCCACCTCTGTGCAACACTTTCCACAGCCACTGAATCAGCTTTGTGGTCCCCAGGGGCAGGTGACTGGTGTCCCTTGTCTTGGCACCAGTGGTCTAAGGGCTCTTTCCCCTGCTTTTGCTGGCTGGTCCTCCTACTCCTGTAAGGCAGGAGGGAAGAAGGGTCTTTAGATCCCTGCCTCAGAAAGGGGAGCTACAAGGGAGTGGGAAATAAAGACAGAAATGTGGCAAGAAGGGCCAGGAAAAAATGACCTCAAGGTTTTGGTGGAATCTAGGAGTGCAGGCTTTGCATTTTCAACAGGCTGGGGGAGACTGTGGAAGAAGGGGATCTTGGAGAGTGTTTGAAGCACGGAGATGGAGGTGATGGAGAGAAGAAACACATCCCAGTATCTTGCCGGACACAGAGCCCCTCTTTGTCTTGCAAATGGGGTGGGAGGAAAGAACAGGCTCAGCACCAGCTCTGCTCCAACCAGCATTTGGGGTTCTCTATCTTTCGTATCCATGCTTGAAAATTCACGGTCTCCCTCTGCTGAGATGTGCACTTGCCCAGGAAAGGTGTTCCTGCATCTCAGTCCTGCCAGCCCTTTGGACTCACTGCTTGCCCTTGCTCACTGCTTGTCCTCCCATCACACTGCTTCTGGGGTGGAAACCGCATGGGGAGCCTCCTGAAGGACCTCAACACCCAGACTTTGCTATGTCCAGTCTCAGCTTTTCACCTCGTGGGCTTTGCTTCAACCTTCAGTACTGCACAGCACAGAAACCTCCATTACTGGGTGCTTGCACCAGGGCAAGTGAGAAGGACTTGCTTTAAAAACCCAGCACCTGAGCAGGAGGGCTGACCTTTAGGTTCCTCCTGCCACGCTCGCCAGCCCAACTGGTCCAGGAAACCCTTTCCTGGGCAGGTCCGTGTTCATCCACTCAGGCTCTAGGTGGATTCATGCCATTCCTGTGATTTGGAAACGTTTCCAGAAGCTCTGTTTCTTCCCCCTCTGAGTCTGATATGCAAAGGACACAGTGTGGATTGTCCTGCTCTGCAGGAGATGTTTGCTGATCTATCTCCTGGGGATGGACCCTCTGGGAGATAAGGACTCTGGTACAGATCCTGTATCCTGCCTAGTGTTACAGGGCTGCCTGGCACTTTGCAAGAGCAAAAAAAAAAAGTGTTCTGCCATGGAAAGGTACAGCTTGTGTTATGCCAAGGACGTAGTGAAGAGAAGGAACACAGAGTGCAGGCAGAGAGGGGGTGAACTGTCCCTTACAGACATCTGCTCTTTCATGCATCCATTTCACGTGGCAGGAGCTGATCTAAGTGAGGTTTCTGTGACCCTGCCGTGGTTCCTGCCCTTGGTGGCATGTTCTTGCTTGCCTCCGCGTCAGTGCTGGCTGAGCTAATCCGGGGAGTTGATCAGGCTGAAAAGTAACGCTGCAAAATCTGCTTTGTGTTCGGCCAAATCAGCCCCGTGCAATGGCTGTTTGCATGGTCAGAGTCAGGCCCCTGGTGCAAGGGAAGGGGCTGTGTCGCAGGGGCTGGGGAAGGGTGGGTCCTGCCTTGTCGAAATTAGAGGAGTTCAAATTGCCAGAGGACTGCTTGCATGGGGTTGAGGGGAAAGAGGAAGCAATTATTCCACAAATCCCCTGGGATCTGTTAGCAGCAATCCACCTGGTTCCTGACCTGAGCCCAACTTCCACTGCCTGTGAGCTGACGTTGCTTCACCTGCCAAATGATATGCACCTGGCTTCAAGGTAAATCTCTTTGCTATCTCTTGCTTGGGTTATTGGTAAAGGTCAGGGTCCCGGGGAAGCTCGGTGCGGGTGTCTGCCCTGGTAGGCTCACCAGGTCCGGAGGCGCAGTTTGACCGGGATGCATCAGGAACTGCTTGTCCTGACAATGCAAGTGGGCAGATCTGGGATCAGGCTCTGCTGATTCTGCTCCTAGGAACAGGAGGGAAGGAAGCAATTTCTGTAAATTTAGTAAGAAAGTCCTTAAATCTAATTGCTGGAAGTGGTTAGGGAAGCTGGCAGACTATAATCAGCATCGTGACTTTTTTCCGGCTCATCAACAATGCCAGACCTCCTCGGCTGCGCTCAGCGCAGCTCTGGTGCAGCCCGGTGAAAAATGACAGAAAAGCTCACCTGCTCTCAGATCGATCCCACCTGCAAGGAGCAGCGCGGCGCAGAGCAAACACAAACGTGGAGTGTGTAAAGACCTCTGGCTGGAGAGCAGCCAGAAATATCTGCTCAGATGGGGTGCCCAGATTAGAAAATCGATGAGAAGAGATTTTCAGAGGATAATTATGCACAAACAACCATAGCAAATGGGAAACTCGGGGCTAAAGTTAGGTTTAAATTGCAGTGGCCATTCCAAGAGATGAGCTTTCCTAATAACAGTGCTGTGGCTGCCTGTTAATTGGGAATAAGAAGGGGTGACGCAGCTCTGAAGGACAGGAGGAATGACAGCTGGTGCAGAAGGAAATTTCTCAGAGAGCAATAGGCAGCAAGGTCCATTATTCCTGAGAAAATATTCTTGAAATGTAGTGTCTCCATGAGATTTCAGAGAATTTCACCTGTATCAGAGGCTGGGAGTGTGTGCTGTTTCATTGACGTGATCAATGAGCGGAAATGCTACCTGACACCGGATGGCCACTTTCATAAATGGTCTTCTCTGTATTAACTCATGTACTAATAAACAATTTTCTTGTAAATTCTCAGAAATTTCATTTTTGCCCCTAGAAAATAGTTACTCAGAGAATTACAGAACATTCTGTGTTCTTCATGTGTCACCCAGACTTGAATGCCTTGGGAGGGGGAGACTCTATTTTGGCCTCAATGACTGAATCACCAGGACACAGCTGCTTTGTGATCTCACATAATGTAGGGTGACATCACATGACTTAATGTGACATAATGCAGCAGAGCATGACATCTAAACTTTTTATCATGTGGGTTTTTAATGCACTTAGCAGAAGTCTGGGCACATGTTGAACCTCATTTGCACAGACAGGGTGTAGCTGTCAGTGCGACTGATCGCCATTTGGAAAGCAAAGGGCTTGTTCACATCTCTGGGGAGCAAAGTCATACACTGTGCTGGTACTGCTGAAAGGAGTTCTCTTCCAGAAAGCAACAGGTTTGAAATTCAGTGGATTGTGGACTTCTAATTCCCTCTGGCTCACTTAAAAATCCTGGTCTTAATTGGTTCATTACAAATCATCTGAAGTCCTTTCATTTAACACTGCTGAGAAGCAGAGCAGAAAGGGGCAGCCGTTCATCAGGTGAAGTCAAAAAAAGGCAGGAGCCTCTTGGGCAAGCTGAGGCACCAGTGGGGTGCAGAGAAACAGGGGTTATTCACAGTCCAGCCAGTGACTCTTTGAATTTTCAAAAATGCAGAGCACTGATCAGGGCCCCTCCTTGACCAGCCATAATTTTGAATCCCTCTTTCACGAGTAGTCTGACCTGGCCTGGATGGGAGGTGTCTGACACCCTCCAACCCTCTGCTTCTGCGCTTTGGCAGGTGATTGCATCCTGGCTTCCAGGGGAAACCCTGAACAGGCAGGAGTCCCTGAACCCCTCTGCAGGCGTCTCTGCTGAAGCTGTGGGGTGGCATATTTGGCCATTGCTGCACATGAATCAGAGGCCTCCACCATTCCAGACACATGATGCTCTGGGCCCATGCCTCAGCGATTCTGTAAGTTCAGTCAACAATTATGCTGTCCTGTGTCTGTCAGTGATGAAATCCATGTGCTATTTCATTTCCCAACATTCAGATCAACTGGGATTATAGCAATGCCCATAGTTTTCCCTTTTATCACCCTGGAAAGTCACTTGCAGTAGTTTGAATCATGTAATGTGATGGTTCGGAGTTTGGTTCAAGCCAAAGCAATGCAGAGGTCCATAGGGCCAAAGGTCCAACCCCTTTTCTCCTTTGCAGGGACTGTCTGATATCTTGCTTGCCCAGTGGAGAGCAGGACACAGAGCAAAGGTCTTGCCTCCTTCCAGTGCTGCAGGCTGGGCAGGTTGGGTGGGTGTAGGGGCATGTGGGGGGCACAGCCCACCCGGAGGGGATCAGCCTCCACGGTCTGCTCAGGTGAAATCTCTAAGAAGGGCTTCACTTCATGCAGTTCAACTGAATGGCAGCTATTTGCAGCTCCAGGTAAACACTGGGAAGAGCTCCAAGTACTCGTGCATGGCTCAGACAGAGGCTGCTGTCAAGAAAAAGTTTTAGTCCCTTAGGGGCAGGATCCCATTAAGATGGAATTTGAAGAGTTTCATTCTGATGCTTGTAACAAACACAGGCAAATGTGGTAATTCCCCTAAATGGGAATGAAAACCCTTGGGACTAGCTGAGCTAAAGAATGAGCTTGTATATAGACAGCGAGCCAGGTGAGGACTCTTCCAGGTCCTCCCAAGGCCAGAGGGGTCCTTGTCTTGGCTCTAAGGAGAGCTGGACAGCACCTCACCTTGCTTAGCAAGCATCCTGCAGTTTGGAATACAAAGCAACATCCCGTGTGGTGCTGGTTAACAAGCTGCCTGAAGTCTGTGGCCATGGTGGATGTGAATAGGCTGAGCCACAAGGAAGTTGTTTAAAGCATGAGGGATCATGGCTGGGAGGAGGTGCTGTGATGGGGAGAGACCTGGCTGTTCCCGGTGACCCCAGGCTGCAGGGCATAACATCTGGGTTACTGGGAACACGGCAGGGTAGAAAAAAGAGGAAGGCCTTGGGAGCTGGATGGGAGCCTGGGCAGGTGTGGCAGAAAACTCCATCCCATGGATGGTTACACTGCAAAGTGGCCCCTGGCTAGCATGCTGCAGTGGTCCAAGATGGGGTCCATGAGGCACCCAGGCAGGAGCTGGCATGGCACAGCTGATGTGGTTCCTCTGGTTCCTCCCCAGCCCTGTGCAAATCCCATCCCAGTTGCTGTGCCGCTGGCCCTTTGCAGCCACCGACCTTGCCCCAGGAATGCAGCTCTGTGAGGCGGCTGTGGGCTGTATCCCAGCTGGGAGGCATTTGGCTGTGGGTCAGCGGAGAGGGGATGCAAAACAGCACTGGGGCACTTGGAGCCTGTGCCGTTACCAGGGCACATCCAGAGAGAGGAAGCTGGGAGGTCCTCCCGCGGGGGGCACATCCTGGGCCCCCTCTCCCTGCTCTTGCACATCCAGGGCCACCTACCCAAGGCAGTGAAAGCAGAGATGCAGAGCCTGGTGCCCCTGCACCTATATAACCCAAACAAACAATAACAAGGGGTACACATGGGGGCCAAGCAGGGGAGAAGACCCCAGTTTGTAGGATGGAAATGATACTTTCTTCCTTATCTTTTCTGCACCCAGTCATCAGGACTGAGATGCCTTTTTACAGTCGTTATCATATGGGGGATTTCTCTCCAAGCTGCAGAGGAACCAATGGATGCCGCCAGCTAAGGGCAGATCCATCCATCCCTGGGCCAAATGGGTGTTTCATGTTTAAGGACGGTCTATGAGCTGTGCCCCAGCTGTGTCTACTCCCTGTCTTGCAGTGCATGGCTGTGTACTGCCCTGGGGACTGGACACCAGCTGTGTGCTGGGACAGATGTGGCCCAGGGCTGAATGACTTCTGGATGACTCTGCTGTGACATTAAGCCAAAATGCAAAGGATCTGTCCTCAGGAAACAGCGGATTGGTTAAGCAATGGCCTGCTGCGACCATCTGACTTGGGGCCTGCCGTGGACTGCCTTGGGCAAGAAAGCGCCAGAGGAGAGGTGGATTCCCAAGTGGTGTGGTTGTGCATCAGCTTGTTTCTTCAGTGAGACAGTGAGGATGCTTCTTTTGAAGAGCTCATAAAACCAGTGGTGGCATCAGACAGCCTCCGTCCTCGGTGCCACCAGATGACCAACACAGACAGGAAAGACCAGGGTTTCCATGCAAGCTCTCCTAGGTCAGTGTGCCATGCTCCAGATGGCAGCCACCCTCACCTTCAAGTGTCTTAGGAGACAGTCCCCAGGAGATCTTTCAAGAAAACCCAAAAGACATGCACAGAACCTCATACCCAGGTTAGCACTTCCCCAAAACAGTGAATTATCATTGTTCCTGGTTTTTAGAAATGATAGAGAAACTGAGGCATGCAGAGGGCTCCTGTTACATGGTCCCAATGCTGCTGAGCCCAGTGCCCAGCCTGGACCATGCTGCTTTGCAGAGCTTCTGGGCCCACATCCACCACCTTTGCCACACAGGGTGATGGGACGGAGGCTGTTGCATTCCCACCTACCCACACACACTGCTTAGCCCAGTGGTGGGCATTCATCCCCCTGCCATCTCTGAGGGGCTGAATCCCTTGTGTGGTTTGGAAGAAGGTTTTAGATGAAAGACTCCTGGCTGCAGAGGGATCTTCTGAGCTCTTCTGGGGCCAACCCTATGCAGCTGCAGCTGATGCTGAGGAGGTGATGCAGGTGCCTCTGCGTGTTGATATCGGCACGTTAGCCCGAGCAAAAGCAGAGCAGGAGGAGAACAAGCCAGGAGTCAGTAGGATTTATCTTGTCTGTCTCCAAGTAGGGCAGAGTGCAGTAGGGAGCAGTCACATTTCTACTGTGCTGGGTATATTCTCCTTCTTCCCTTACAGAAATGAAGACATATTTGTCACTACATGTGCAGCACTTCTGGTGCTGCGATGTGCGGGCTTCAGAGGTGCTACAGGGCCCAGAACCACAGAGGACTAAGCTCTGTGAGATGAATACCACTAGTCCTTTCTCTCTTTCAATGCTGTCTTAAGAGATGTGGAAGCTCCGGTGCTGCCTGCAGAATGAGGAGTTGCAGGGCTGCTGCAGGGTCCTTGTGGGGCGGCCTGCGGAGGGGTCGCTGTGACATGGTCTTGCTGATGGGAGCATATTGCCAAGCTGGGAGCACGTGTGCTCCAAGCAGCACGGGCAGTCTCAGGCACATTGTTTTGTGTTTGCAAGTTGGGTTATTTTACCGCTGTTCCCCTCGAGCAAGTTGGTGCTTGTGCATTAGATGTGATAAGACAGAAGGAGATTTCCAAGCCCTCTACAGTCAGGGCTGGCATAATCCATGGGAAAAGACTGCAGGAAGCATCTCCAGGTGATTTTAGTGACGCCCATTGCCAGGAAAGGGCATACAGAGGCTAAAGCCTGGCAAGACTGTCCTGGGAAGCCAGGTAAGGCAGCTGCTGCTCCCTGCCTTCCGAGGTTGGGTTCAGCTCATTACGCCTCACCATTGTAGAGTGGAGCTCCTGCACACTCATCCCATGGGCATGTCCCTGCCGTGGCAGCTCGGCTTCCAGGGAAGGCAGGGAGCGGCTCTGTGCGAGGCAGTTTTCCTGCCTGTGTTTGGGGAGGGCAGGACAGGGCTCATTTGCACAGATCATGCCTGGTTCTGGGAATGACCCAGGTGCCTCCTGTGCAGTTGGACCTGTCTCTTTGGCAAGCACTGGGGGAGGATCTTCAGGGGAAAATGGGCAATCTTACAAAACGTGCCGTGGGCTCTTGTGCCTAAGTCACATAACCCCCAGTTTGGCTGGAGGAAGCAGCTGCCTCCCGCGCAGCAGAGATAATAGACATCCAGTGCTCAGAGGGTTGTTTGAAGTCCTAATTCAGGCCCAGCTCTGCAGGTCCGGCTTCCTGGAAGACTGCTGGGATTAGTGCAGAAACAAGGATGCTCTCCTCTCACTGTGCCCTGCCATTGCTCCCCTCCAGGCCTGGAGCCACGTTGCTCCAAGGGGAACACAAACCCATTGTGGCAACTTATACCCTCCACCCAAGCATGGGCAGCATCACACCACAGAAATGGGAAGGGAGCAGGGAACTGCAGTGAAAGGACATGGATGGGACAATTCACGATATGACTCAGTTTTACAACGTAAATCCCTGTGCTGTCCCTGCTGCACGGCGCCTGTACGCATCCCTGTGAAATTGTGGGCATTCAGTGAAGCACACAGGGTGTGACTGAGAGCAATCACCTCCCATTTGCTTATTTTTGCATAAGATCAGATCTTTTTTTGCAGTCCATTTAGAAGGAGCTGCACTGGAGCAGTGTCTTGTGTCCCTGAAGGTCCCAGCTTCCCTGTGGATTACTGGCCCCAAAAGCTCAACTCTGCAACTCTGTTCCTCTGCTGATCTCAAGGAGATTCTTGTTCTCCTAAACTGCTTGAGGCCATTTTTGGGACATAGTGTTGTAAACAGGGGGTGAGGTTGGTGGGAACACCCGGCTCCTCCTCTGGTCTCTCTCGAGGTGCCAGTAAATGGGTGGTAGATCGTTAAGGGCACGAGCTGGTCTGGAACGCGCAGAGTGGTTCTGCCATCGCTAGAGTGTGAGTTCATGTCTGAGCTATGGAAGCACAGAGGCAATTAGCAAGGTTTTTCAGCTGTAAATATACAGCGGAAACCAAGGGAACCTATAATTAAATGTTAAGAGTTGTAATTAATGCTGCCTATATGAGTATCTCAGCTTCTTATGGAATCCAGACATTCCTTGCCGCTCCCTGTTTCCACGGGGCGGGCAGAGAGGGCAGCGGCGGCCGCGGGCAGGCAGGCAGGCAGGCAGGCTGTGAACAGACAGTACCAGTGTGCACACCCGCCGGGGTCCAGCCGAGAGCTACTCGGACACGTGCAGCGAAGACGTAAACAATAAACAACCTGTTTGTATATTTGTTCTCATGAAATTTCCGGATTTCATCTGCTGCTACTAAGCCACGGGTAGGTGAGGAATGGGTGTGCGTGTGCTGGGCTCTGCCTGGACACAGGTGTCAAGAGCAGGTCAGCCACCTATCTCTGAAGAGCAGATCTGGAATATGCACCGGGAGGTACAGCTGTGATGGGTAACAGGCGTCTAGAGGAGTCAAGTGATCTCCTGCTCTCGGGTGCGGTGTGAGGGGTCTGTCCCAGGGGAACACTCTCTGAGGAGCAGCTGCAGGAAGGAGCCGTGCTTTGATACCACCGCTGTCAGCTTCTTGATGCATCTGTGTTGCTTTGCAGTTGACCTGTGAAGTGCTGGGAGAGAGGGAAGCTCTGAACGGGCACCAAGGACTGGATGAGACTTGAGTGCAGTCACTTGGAAACCAACATTAACTCAGGCTGTAAAACTGTATTTAGGAATGTGGGTAAATAGAACCATCTCCATCTGGGAAAATGAGGTCTGCAAGAGGAAGGTGACTGGCTCATTATCACCCAACAAGTCGAGGACGGCACCTTCTCCACCCTCCGCAGGACCCAGGCATCCTGGTTACCAGTTCTGCACCGCTATCACGGGATGCACTTAGCTCTCATAAAGTGGAGGGGGCTGTAACAGAGGAACAGAGGCAAACTGAAGACACAGAAACTGAGACAGAAGCCTGACCTTAAAGAGGAAAAAAAACCTCTAAGTTTTTCTAGGAGGTGCTTGGAGTTACACCGAGTCCATCAGAGGTAGCTCATACAATTTATGCAGGTTGACTTTTGGAGGCATGTTAACCTCTGCATGACTCTCCATGTTCCTTGTCCTCATTGTTAGTGCCCACCAGCAGTGTGTTCTCTGTGAACCCAGCATGCTCGCACTTTTTCCTCTCCTGTTGAGGTGGAAAGGGATGCAGATTTGAATCTCAAGGTAGTGAACGGGACCTTTTTGACATAGAGGCTCTTTGCACACAGGACTGTGACTCTTGGAGCAAGATAGGATCTGTCTCAAGTGACGCATGGATTGTCCTCTGCTAAGTGACTCATCCTGTCGGAGTGCGGTCCCTACCTGTGCACTCTCCCAACTGAAGTCATGCAGATGCCTTTCAGATGGTTTTCACTTGAACTCATAGATCTCCTACCCATTTCCAAACCAAGAGCACAAACTTGCTTCTTCAACAGTAACTAAAACCTCCTTGCCACACTGCCAAGAACTTCTTCATCATCCAGGCTTGAAACAGTCTCTTTTCCTTGCTTGTTGTCTGTCTTCTTGGCTATGTTTCCCAGAAGTTGCTGTTTCAGGGCTGCTGTCTGTACAAAATTAGCTCTTGAGAACACGTGTTCAGATGCACTTTAAGCAGACGTGCTGGTGTCAGTACAGCTGCTCCTAGGTTGCAAAGTTACGCTTATGTACAAGTCTGCTACAGCAGGATTTTGGTTAACATGTCCCTTGGTGTACAACTGGGATTTTTGTCAAGTTCCTGCTGTTCTGATTAAATGAAGTTTCTCCTGGGATCATTAATCTGTTTGATCAGAGCAGGGATGTTAGCTACTCTATCTTAAGGTTTTCTCTCGCATAAGCAACTGAATGCTTTTCCAAAGATTCACAGGACCCTGGTTTACAAAAAACCAGTTCAGCTGCTTCAACTTGGTTATGAGGAGCAGCTTACCAGTGTTACCCTACCCTTTCCTCCCAGTGCCTTTCTGCCTCTGCTTTCCATTTTTCCTACCCTTCCTGCACCATTCTCCCAGACACCCCTCCTCACTGTCCAGTCTGCAGACAGGGCAGAAGCGTTCAATTCTTCAGCAAAGCCCAGCTGGTGGAGGGCCCACAGAGCTGAGCCATGCAGGGAGGAGCAGCGGAGGTTGTGATCACAGAGGTGTCACAAGCTGGGAGGAGAAGCGATGGCTTTTGGGTGCACAGGGACGCGGGTCATTGAGAAGACATTCAGAACAGCCTGAAAGTACCTGCCATTTCCTTGGAGCCTTGGTCTCCTTTGTCTCTGGAGGTCATCCTGAGAGCGATTACCTTCTCCAGGTGCTATGTGAGGAGCTCTGGCAGAGCCATGAGTGACTCACAGGAGTGCGTTATAACCAGTGTAGTCCTGCCAGCTCCGAGGTAACCTTGCTGTGACACGATGTGCTGGCACCTCCACAGTATCAGCAAGGAGCAGAGCCATCCCCTCATTCAAGGACAGGTCAGCACACCATTGCCTCGAGCTAAACATGTGGGACGGGGGTAGTCAACAGCCATCTCGCATCCCACCGTATGCTTTGTGCAAAGCCTATCTTCTTGTCCCAGCTCCTTCTGCCTTATGCCAGTGGTTGTCACCACTGGGTCCTCCCTGAACAAGTCCTGGCTGAAAACTCTAGCCCATGACAGGACAGGTAGGGGCTGGGTTTTGGATCAGGTCCTCAGGCTGCTCCACATGGTGGTTCCTTCTGAGCGACACCCCGAGAAGCTGCAGCCAAGCAGATGAATAGATAGAGAGCAAGCCAGCCAGCGATGCAGACAGACAGGGGAAGGAAGAAAGGGAGATCTTGTCTCAGGACTCTGCTGTATTATAAAAAAACATTTACAGATTCATGTTCCTCCTGTGGCTAGTGGGTTTTTTTTATCATGAAAGAGTAAGAAAAATTAAAACACAGCAACCTGGTCTCTTACTAAGCAAACAGAAAAAAAAAAAAGCCTGACCAGTTCTCAAGGGACAAATAAAATGAGCAATCTGATGTTCGTTCAGTGAGGAAACCCACATGGCACGTGGGGCAGATAGGCCACGACTCTGTTAACAGAGGCTCAGGGAGAGACATGACTACAGAGGCACGGTTGTGCCCTGTGCAGGACATCTCTGACCGAGGCCACGCATGCTGAACCCAGAGGCTGCCAGGGACATGGCCCGGAGCTGGCCCTGCCAGGATGGCTCTTCCTGGATGGCAGCTCTGCAAATGCCCTTGGGCTTGGTGTGCTGCCGCCCTGCTTTTGGTCACAGCTTTGGAGTAGATGAACTGAAATCTCCACCCTGGCAGTGAACCCAGGCTCCCTATGAATACTGCTACAGCCATTAGGGGCTGAGCAGGGAGCTTTTGGACACTGGCTTTGCAGATGTGAGCACTGTCCTGAGCTTGGAGTGTCCCCAGACAGGTGAAGGTCAGAGCTCTTGAGGGCCTTGCAGCTCAGAGCTTCTCTGCAAAGACTGACACACCCGCAGCTCTTTCCAACTGAAGGAGCATTGCTAATACCCTGCAAGCACAAGCAACGTGTGTTCCCTGGGATGCTGCCTGGCATTTATGGACCTGCCTCTGGGCTGGAGGCCCCTAGCATACCTCAGGAAGGAGCTGTCTGTGCTGGGGTTCATACCAAGCACTCCACTGGGGAGCATGGAGACACTCTTCATCTCCCTTTCACATCTCCAACCACCAGCAGGTATGATTTGCCAGGGACTGAGGACCCGGAGGTACCTACAAGAAGATGCACACGTGCTTCTAAATCCTTTGTTTACAATGAGTTGAAGGTCACTGCTCCATGGCTCCATTTCTAACATTCGCCGTAGTCCCTTTTCATGGGATGAGCTCCTCCAAAAATGTCCTTTTTGAGAATGAGATGTTTGTGGAGGCTTTTGTGATGCTGTGGCTGTCATTAAGGCCACCGCTCCTCCAGATCTCAGCCTGAGATTTAGGCAGACCTTGAAGGCCAGAGAGTAATGATAACCGGGGGAAGGAGGAGTTCACCAGGAAAAGAGACCCAGGATCTTCACAGTAGTGCGTGACAGGAGGACAAGAGACAATGGACATAAATTGAAAAAACAGAGTTTCAGAATGGATATGAGGAAAAGCTTCTTCACCATGAGGACAGTCAAGTGGTGGAATAGGTTGCTCAGAGGTTTTGCAGTCTGCACCCTTGGAAGCTTTCAAGACAAGACTGGATACAGCTGTGAGCAACCTGGTCTGATCTCATAGGTGACCCTGCTTTGAGGTTGGACTAGAAATCTCCAAAGGTCCCTTCTGACCTGAATTACTCTGTAATTCCATGAGCCTAAGAGCAGAATGGTACCAGCTCCTCAGGGATCTATGCAAGAAGGATGTAGGGTCTGGGGATGGATCTCTAAACACAGTTCTACAGAAGAGCTTCAGAATGAGACAAGATGCAACAGGCCAGTACAGGAATC
Organism: Nipponia nippon; assembly: GCF_047370975.1. Taxonomy (NCBI): domain Eukaryota; kingdom Metazoa; phylum Chordata; class Aves; order Pelecaniformes; family Threskiornithidae; genus Nipponia; species Nipponia nippon. The sequence continues at coordinate 670,338 of NW_028262340.1, forward strand.
AAGGAGTGTGCATATGTGGGGGCATGTGTGTGGGTGCTTAATGCCCTGTTTCCCTTAGTGGTGGTGGCTGAGCAGGCCTGAAGGCTGAAAGCCCGCATTGGTGCATGTTCCCTCTTGAACCTGTACATGGTTTTATCATCAGAGCTTTCTTTGTGGGATAAGCCCAGATTGGATCCAGTGATACTGATGGCTTTGCATGCCTTCGCAAGATGTCCCTTCCTTGCCCAGGTGTTCTTCTTTGTGGTTTGTATGGGAGCACTTAAAGAAAGGCACCAAGAAGTCAGTGTGGAAGGGATGCTGCAACAATAAGCCATTCTCTGAGAAAGGGCTGCAAGTCAAGAGTGTGCAAATGATTATTTCCACTGTTGGAAACACTCCCTTTTGTTGCACTCAGGAATTCCAGGTGCATTTGGTGATGCTATGGGTTTGCCTGCTTCTTGTTCCCAGGAAAAACACCATATGATTTATTAAACGGGAGTTTGGGCCAAAATGTTCAAACCCAGAATAACCAGGGTTTGTTTTTTTCCAGGCTGTGAAAAATGTGCCCTTTTAAGAATCAATAAATTTGTATGCAGATTCCCAGCACATGAATAATTCATGGTTATAAGAAAGGCGAAACACTATAGTGGTTTGATTATGCAGTTGTTTTAAATAAGCAAAATTAGTTGTTAATGAGACCCCTATGCATATTTAGGAAAGCTGAATAATTTATTAAGAGCCAAGAAGTGACGGCTGGAGAAGGGAGGAGAAAGCCAAGCAGCTCTGTTGATTGATTGTGGTACTGTGCTTGGGGAAGAAGAGGGCACAAATTAACCCCTTTTTCAATAAAACACAACTAATGCACATGCTTTCATGAAACAGGTCTGCAGAGAGACCAGGTGATGTCCTTGCGCTGAGTGCAGAGGCAGTCACTTTTACAATGGGGCTATGAATTAAGGATAATCATTAAGTGGCATCCCAAACGTCAGGCAGTTCAGGACCCTGCAGCCCAGGAACATCCATTTCTTTCACCTGTAATGAATCACCAGTCTGACAAAGAAAAATAATATTTCAAAGAAGACCCCAAATCATAAATGCTGGACAGGAGAGGGACTTTTCCAGACAGGGAAAGCAAAAAACAAAAAAAGGATTCTACCCACCTTTTTGTCAAAAATTTCCCTAGGATTTTCTCCTAACGAGGGCTAATTATTTCCAGTGAAGCTCTTCTATGTTAGTAGCATCTGTGCACATCCTGATCCCTTTGTCTCCCATGCCCAGGCGTGCTGGGGGAGACGTGCCCCTACAGTGGGAGCTGCAGGCAAACTGCATCACACTGCTCTTCGGTGTGCAGGCAGAGCATGGCTATTGCTGCAGCTTTCCTGGGGCAGGTCTAATAGCTCTGGTTAGCTCCACTGTCCCTTTCTCCTTTCCCCACTGAAGCTGCCTGCTCCTTGGAGACCCTAGCAGGGAAAACAGCTAGCCCAGAGACAAGAGGCGTGGCTCGTTTGGGAGGGTCACCTGAAGTAAAGGTTTTGCACATGCAAACTCTTGCAAGTGTCCCCACTGCGGATCACTGGTCCTCTTATATGTGGGAACAACAGTGATGCTCTCATCTAGTGGCATCTGCAGACGTGCAGACATGGGATGTGCATGGGCCTTGAGGGTGCCCGAGCATTGTTGTCATGTATGGGTGAAAGAGGAGAGTCTGAAAAGCAGAAGGGAATTAGCAGTCTTGTGCTCAGAGACATGACCTTAGGAGAAGCCCTTGGAAAGCAGAGGTGAAGCTCTGCGTACCTAGTCTGTAGCACTGTTTTATTTGATTTTTTTCTTTTCTGGGGTTTACTTTCATGTACAAAAGACATGGTAGAGGACCGGTACCATTTTATTCCAATTTGGTGGTCATTTCTCTAGCCTTTGTTTTCTTAAGCTTGGCAATTTGAGCAATGAATCTTTGCCCCGTCATATCTGACAATGCAGTTAAGTGGCACCAGCTTTGCAAGGGCTCCCATCTCCTCCATGTTTACTTGGGTGAAGGCCATGCAAGTGCAAGTCTTCCCATGGACTTGTCACCCCATCTGGCCCTGTCCTTCAGCATGGTGCTGTATGGAGCTCCCATGTTGCTGCATGGAGCATGCCAAACACCTGCCAGTTCTGTGGGGTCTCCATCATGGACCATTACTGCAAATTGAGTTTTGCTGTCCTCTACCAAGCAGTGACAGTGCTCACACCTGCTTGGAGGACCTGTGACTCTTCAGCAGGAGTGTTTCCTTTTCATGCAGCTTTCTGCTCAGCACAAGCCAAGAGCCTCTGCTTCTTCTGCTGCTTGATCTCTGATTTGGGTTTGTGGGTGAGTGCTATGAGCTGATTTTGGCTGTTCAAATCCTGGTGAACTAGGTAATTGCAGAAACCTCCAAAGTTTGTGAAGAGCAGAGCTGGTGCTGGAGTCTGACATAGCTGGGTCATTTCACACGATGCATGAGTGCTTGGGCCTGATGTCTTCCCTTGCTTCCTCTGTGCTGGCTGATTGCCAGCAGGGAGGGATGGGCGATATCTGTTACAGAAGAGAGCTTGAGTTTCTGGTGCCTGGACTATCGCTGGATCTTACACCCAGCTGGGTTCTCTGCCTTTACCAGAACCACGGGGCTTCTGGAGGGATGTGTCTTGTCAGAGCCAGCCAGAGCACCTTGTTCAGAGTGTGCAGCAATGGGATCCTGGGCCTCCTGCTCATCATGGAGTTGTGCCTTTTCTCTTGCTATAAATGAGAGGCCATGGAAAGCAGAGGGGCTTTGGAGGAAGATTTCTAAGACTAGCTCTGAGGAGTGTGTCTTCTCTTTAGTGCTCCCTGGAGAAGCATCCTTGGCCCAAGAAAGATCTGCCAGTCCAAAACATTTCTCTAGGACAGCTCTAGTTGCAGATGAGGTCAGAAATGTGGGTCCATGTGATGGTGCATGGTCTTGATGGGACACACCAGCCCTTGTCTAACTTAGAAACTCAGACGAAACTCAAGATGCAGCATGCTTGGTGGAGGCCTGGGCAGGAGAAAGACCTTTCTTATCCAGTTTTAGGGCCGGAGAAGCTCACAAACCCTCTTCACACACTGGAGCGTGTGCCTTTGCTGTTCTTTCAGCCCGGAGGGTGCAGAGCTTGGCCATTAATGATACCAACTCCTACAGCCCCTCAGGCTGCCAGTCGTATCTTCTCTCTGCCTCATCCTGCAATGCAATGAGTTTCTTACATTGAAGAATTGGGGGATATGAAACACTTTGAATGGCTGCAGGGAACACACATGTTTCACCTCTATGGCTGTCAGTGACCCTGGCCGTACACTGGAAAGTCTGCCCTGAGCTCTCCCCACCAGGCTTGGCTCCTGCCCCAGGTGCTCACAGCCAAAAGGTGCTTGTAGACTGGTGCTTTTGGTGCAGAAATATGCCAGTGGTGGAAACACAGGAGAATAATCTCTCCCAAACCACCACAGATGCTCCTTGGTTCCTGCTTACTGCAGCATGGCTGTGCCCCCCAAGTGGCACGCAGCCCAGTATCTGCCCAGTTCATTGCACTGCTGCCTGGGACAGACATGGGACCCTACATGAGGAAGTGTCCTGGTGTCTGCCATGGTCAATGGTGTCTTGGGAACACAGCTGTGTCGTGGCTTTGCACAGCTTTGCATGTTGTTCCAGGCAAAGTGCACCAGGGGAGAGAAATGGGCCCAGAAACTTGGGGAGAGGCCAGATAAGTGACCTACCAAGAGGTAATGCTTACAGGAGCTGCAGGGAACACCGGCTGGAGGAGATGTGGCTTCTCCATATGGGCATGGGCAGCATATGGCTGCCCCCCAGTTTCTGTGCTGGTGGTTGAGCTGGTAGGTGGTTTGATCTTGATCTATGTGGTGGTCTAGTCACTCTGAGCATATTCCATCCCTGGATGAAGAAGGGGACAGCTTTTTGACCCTGGAGATTTGTCCTGTTTCTTTGTTTGCAATGGAAGTGCTGGAAGAGATTCACAGCTCCCATGAAGTGGGTTTTTCGTACATGGACATGCTGAGCTCCCAGAAGGATCAATGAGGTGCTCAGGGCCAGGAGCCTGGTGGATTTGTCATGTAGGCGGAGATCTTTGTGGGAGCTGGTCGTGATGGGCAGCCCATGTGGCCGCTCTGCTTTTGGGAAGAGAGGCCATGGGAATCCTTGCTGTGTGTCAGCCAGAGAAGAGGCAAGGGAGCGAGCTGCAAGTGCTGGCTCACGTCGCAGGTCATACAGCAGCTGCTCCTCAGTGGGTATGGTAGAGCCATGGACCTTGCCCTGGGAGCAGGCGCAGGGATCTCCCTGGGGCTGCTCGCTCCTGTGGGAGTTTGTTTTGTGACCTTTGATTGCACTGGGGAGCCTCTCTCTCCTATGCAGGCATCATTGCTCCAAGCACCCGCTGTCACCTCCACGGGCTGACAGCTTTGCCAAGTGCCATGCCTTGGCTATGGAGCTGACAACTGCCCTGGGCCAGAGCAGATGGCCCATCGTGAAGCTCAGGATGGTCACAGCAGAAGCGGGGCAGGTGCTGGACCTGCTCCTCTCCTGGAGGAGCATGTGCAGCTTCATCTTCCTCATGGTCCGCGTGGCCTCAGAGCTGTCTGGGGACCTGCTTGGCTGGGCTGGTGCCTGGGCATGTTGCTGGGAGGTTACAGGTGCCCTCGGCCCTGGGGAGACTAGTGGGATGGAGGGCAGTCGGTTTGCACTTGAGATATGAAAGGAAACTGTTTTCTCAGGAGGTGACATTTGACTGAGAGCTAAATTGATTTCCATAAATATTTGAGCAAGGCTGAATTATTTATGACCCTCTGGTGACACAATAGAAGGAACCGACGGAATCGTCTGTGAATTTTCCAGATGATTTAGTTTAAAAATGCTGCTCGTTATTATTTATGTGGGTCAGATGCCCCTCTGCTCCTGGCCAGGCCTTGCACATGAGTTACATAAACACAGAGTCAATATACAAATCTCTCCCTTTATCTATCTTAATCTGCCAGTCAGTAAGTGAGCAGCAGCCTTGCTGTTTGATTCCCCAAGAGAACTGTAATCAGAAACCTTTGTCATTCAAATGAATGCAGAGGAAAAGGAAGAAAGAAGGAAAGAAGAAAGAAAGAAAGAAAAAGAAAGAAAAAAGAAAGAAGGAAAGAAGGCAAGAAAGAAAGAGAGAAAGGAAGGAAGGAAGAAAGGAAGGAAAATAAAGGAAAGAAAGAATACATGAAAGAAAGAACTTGAAGAAAGAAGGAATAAAGAATTTGTAGGAAGGAAGGAAGGAAAGGGAGAAAGAGACAGAGGGACAGACAGAGAAAGCTGTTTGTTTGCACACAGACTGAGCATTGCACAGTGGGAGGCAGGAACCTGTATGGATCTGAGATGCAGCCAGACTCCTGCACATCCAAGTCAGACCTGTGCATATTCACACCCAAAGAAAGCACATCTTGCTACAGCTCTGCTATTGCTACTTGCAAAGGAAAGAGATGGTGCTGACGGATAATTTCTGGGAGAGACCACCAAGAACTGGCAGGAGAAACAGGGTAGAGAAGCATTTCCCACTTCTAGGATGGCAGGGGCTGCCATGAAACAGGAATTGTTGGCCTACAAATGTTAGCTGGAAGGGACCTTGGAAGTCTTGAGTCTGATCTCTTGCTTGAAATGAGACTAACATCATCTTCTGAGGGGGCAGGTGTGGAATGAATAGTTATTGCCAAAACAACACAAAAAAAATTAATCAGAAGCCCCAGTTGTCAGTGTTGTGTGGAGATTTGGGGCATGTGTCTCCAGCAGGTTCAGCTCTCTGTGATCTCAGAGAAGAGAAAGCAGAGAGCTTTGGAAACTCAAGAACATATGAAAATTTATGACATCTCTAGAACTGGGGTTTGCTGCTGCTTCTAAGACATTTCAGCAGATGCCAGCTGCTGGGTGTGGAGCGAAGGGCTAATGAAATGCTGGAAATTGTTCTGGGTCTGCTGAATCAGAAGAGGATTTTGGATCTGGGCTTAGGTGAGACTCACCAAAGTCTTCAAACATCATGTGGACTGAGTAGGGTTGTTCAATCGCTGAGCAGTGGAAGTGGACGGAAGGTGTCTCTTTGGATCTGTGTACAGGGAGGTGAAGCTGAAGTATATTAATTAAGTGGCTTTGAACCCCTAATTGCCAATTGAAGTGGACTTCATTTAACTAAGATCAGTTCATATTCACTTTTCTGTTTGCTCAAGCTGATGTCAAGCACTTGTGAGAGACATTTTAAGTGGTTTCCTCTTCACAGGAGGAATAATATTAATTTGAGTGGGAGAGAGATGTACGAGAGACATGTAAAGCCTTGGCTTTCCCAGAGCCATGCAAAGCAAAACCCATGCCATAAACCCAACTGTACTTACAGCCAGTGAAATCCAGTCCTTGGGTTCTCCCAGACTTGCCTCAGACAGGAACCTATGGATGAGCCCGTTTCTTTTCACTGGCCAGAAAAGAGCAAAAGTTCAGGGGGCTGAAAGAATCACAGAAAGAATTGGTTTGGGAGGGACCTCTGGAGGTCTCTGGTCCAACCTCCTGCTCTGTGCAGAGCTGGCTTAAAATCTGTAACAGGTTTCTAAGGGCCAGTCCACCCAAGTTTTGAAATTCTGCAAAGACGGAGATTCCACCGCATCCCTGGGTGCCAATCCCAGTGTTAAAACGTTCACATCAAGAGAGATGAGTACCTGTCAGAGGACAAGTCCTATGTTTAGTCTCCAAAACTGGGAGGTATTCACTCCTCCAGTGCCACAGACAAGCCATGCACTGCCCCTTCCAACTGGCTCCTAAGATGGGTCCCACAGACACATTGTGGGGAGCAGAGCTCCCGGCAGGCACTGTGCCAACCCAGCAGGTCCATGGTGCTGGACTCCATGGTGGGCAGAGCCAAGAGCCAGTCTCCAGGAGCAGCCAAGCCTGGTGCCAGGGCCCAGGGAGCAGTGGGAGTGAGCAGGTGGGGCAGGCAGGGTCTCAGGGCTGGTGGTCTCTTGTGTTTGCTTGTGCAAGGTTCACACCAGCGTTGTCTGGCGCTTTGATCCCATGGTGTCCAGCACGTGTGCATTCAGGCAAAGCACTCTCTCCATTCCTTTGGTCTCTTGGTCCTGACATTTTGCTGTCATGTTTGGGGGAAGCACAGAACCCGATGCCTTCAGCTTTCAGTCAGAGGGTGGCTTTGGATGAGTGGAGGATTTTAGGAGAAGTGTTTCTCAGATAGGCAGGGATCCCTTCAGCCGTGGCCATGCTGTCTGTTTTCTCTCTGTTTTGACACTGTCTCATTGCAGAGATGGGATCAAAGACCTGTTGTTCTTCATCACGGCAGCCACGTGCAGACTTCAGGCAGGATCCTGGGGACATGAGAGGCTGAACTGGGTAGTGAAGGGAAGGAATTTGCTGTAAAACTGCCGCAGCTGGCCCTGGAGCAGAAAGCACCTGCTCTCTGGGCAGGTAAGAGGGTGTTGTAGCAAACCTTGTGGGGTCTCCAAGTATGAGACACACAAGGAGGCTTTTTTCATGACCCCAGAGCTTCACATTAACTTCTGACTCAACTTCTGATGGATGCCACAAGGCCAAAGAGCGAGATCCCACTTCCCTGGATTTGCCTTTGGATGCAAAAACATCTCTGCAGAGACGCAACTGTGTACATTGGGGTCAGCTCTTACTTGGGGGAAGTTTCGAGCCAAGCTGGGTTGGACAGCATCCTCTGGTCTGCTCTCCCAGCCCAAGCCCTTGGATGCTGCTCCAGAGCTGGCATTTCGGGCTGGCATTTCCTCCGTTGCTGTTGCTCTCTCTGGGTGTTGGCTGTGGGAATGGCCCAGCTGTGTGTGCTGTGTAAGCAAAGGCAGAAGGGCTGTTTTCACCCTGTGCCCTTGAATGGCCACGTCCTATCTAGCTAATCATTAGCCAGGTTAAACACAGCAGGGGCAGGCTGTTTCAGAGTGTTTCTTCATATCAAGGACTGGATGGTGGCTCCTCCAGGGCTGGGGTGGAGGCAGCCCCACACCTCCCAGCCCCACCTTCAGTAACGCCTGTCTCCATCCCTCCTGTGGACCATGGGCTGAGGCCAAGCAATCCCATACCATCATTTCACAACATTTCATAGCTTTTTCCTCTGCTATGATAATAAACGCTTCAGGGTCTCTCTAGGGCCTTTTGCATTCTGTGACCATTTTTGTCTTGGCTCAATGCCCTTCATGTACTGATGCTCTCCCTGTCCCCCAGTCAGCCCTGAGCCCTGGTTCCTGTTGCATGTCACATGCACCATCCTCCTGAAAAACCCATGCAGGCGCAGCCAGGGCAGGCATGGAGGGGAGCAGGACATGGCTAGGAGTCACTAACGGTGTCACCTGAGATAACTGCGGGGTCAGGCATAGCTGTAGAGGTCAGACAGACCACCTCTGGGGTCAAACAGTGTAGGCACAGGTGGAAAGGTGCTGGTGGGCAGCGAACCTGTGACCAGGGGCTGGGGGAGATGACAGCGGGGGTCTGCTTGGCAAATTGTGTGCGATATGCCAGGGTCCTCCAGGCTTCACAGCCTAAGTTCATGGTGGGATCTGGGGGGTCTCATTGCAGCAGCTCTGCACGGCGGCTTCTCCCGACGGCTGCAGCCAGCAAGGGAGAGAGGTGCTGCCCTGGTGCTGTGGCCCATGGCCTGGTGTTGTCCTGGGTCGGCCTGGGACAATCTTCTGTTTCTTTGCCTGCCCTTATGAGACAGCTGCGTGTCCAGCCCTGCCTGCTCTCATCCCTTTGGCAATGCCAAGGACCAGACCTGTCCCTGAAGGCAGCAGGGAGGACATAGTGTGAAATGTGGTGTCTTTTCTCTGGTGGCTTCATCTGGCAGGACCAGGAGGTTGGCAGCCACTGACAGGCTGCTTCAGTCTTGCTGCTAGAGATGGGACAGGGGCCAGGCTGGCTTTGTGCTGCACTTGCAGTGAGGCAGGATCCCAACCCGTGCTGGGTATCCAGTGGCCAGCACTGGCTCAGCAAACCTGGTGAGTGCTAGGCTCTTTCTCTGCCTTCCTTCATCTGGGGCTGCCCTTGGGAAATTGCATCTGCAAACATGTAACTCCATGTCTCCTAATACAAAATATAAAATGAATGCTTGCAGGTCAAGGTTGTCACCTGCCTTCGGGCTCAGAGGCTTAGAAAGACACCATTTGTTGTCAGACTCAGAGATGGAGTAGGGGTTAGGTGGTGCTCAGTGCTGGCAGCAGCATTCCCCCCCGGGACTGTGCTGAGCCATGAGTGACTCTCAAGCTGTTCAAGAAGGTGCCAGCACCAAAAGGGACTTGCCACTTTGCAGTTGGGCTGGTGGGAGCTGCCCACCTCCTGCTGCCCTGGACTTCCAGCTCCCCTCAGGGAAGGTGCCCAGAACCGGACAGGGTGCCCAACCATACCCGAGTACTGACGGGTGGTGTGGTTGTGGGGAAGGGTCCACGGGTGTTGTGGAATCTTATAGCCTCATCCTGCTGGTCCCTTGGCAGGCAGGGGAAGCCAGCCTCCTGCACCCCCTTGCGTCATCCCCCCAGCTCTGTGTATGGCCGGTGATTCCTTCTGCAACTCTGTTCCCAGGAGACATGTTTAGGAGATGAGCGACTCAGCTCCAAGTCGGCTAAGCCAGTGAGGTCCTGCCACATACTGGGTGGTGAGCAGCGGCCTGGATGGTGAGGCTGGGAATGAGAAAAGGTTCATGGGGAAGGAGGTGTGTGCTGGGCTGCGCTGCTGGCTCCTGATGGTGGGCTTGGTGCTCCAGAGAAGGGGTGTGTGGACACCTCACTGCTGTGCTGGCCCCACGGCCCCCGCTGGCATGAGGGTGGTTGTGCCTCCATGCAGGTGCGTGGCCTCGCGCCCAGCCTGCCCAGGACCGCTCAGCGGGTGCTGCGAGTGGAGCTCCTTCACCCTCGCAGGGCAGCCTCGCCACAGGGTGCTGAGCTTCCCAGGGTCTGTGCTGCTCTGCTAAGCCATGGATGCTCGGAGTGTAGGGCAAGAAGGTTGCACCTTCCAACACCCAGCTAAGTCCTGCTCTCCCGAAGCCATCACTGCTGGGGATCCAGGGAAATCAGGAACATTTGGGTCTTTTCCTCTTCCACCCACCACACGGGGACTTCCCTGCCGTCTCCTCTAGGAGGGAATCGGGGCATATCTCTTTCTGGGAAGCGGCTATGTCATCTAGAGACATCTGTGCTCCCAGAAAACGTGAGTTGCAGCTTCCCTCTTTGTGGCAGCATCTGCAGGGCCAGCCCATGGCCGGTCACTGGCAGCACGTCTGTCTTATACAACAGCTCCCTTTTCGTCTCTGCTCTTCCAGCCTAGGAGGCTCCCAGGGTCAGCGGGGCTCTTTCCCTAGAGGAAATTAAGCAGTTGGGCGAGGGGGTGGCGGGCTGCCTGCTGTTCACCTCCTTTGTTTTCCAGGAGCTGCTTTTGAGAGGGAAACAGGTGGATCCGAGGGGATCCCAGCCCAGGGAAAAGTCACGCAGCACAAACAGCCCTGCTCTGAAGTCCGACACTGCCGCCTCCACCACCACCCTGGGCATGTTTCCCTGCAGGAAGGGCAGCAAGGATCAGTCTGATTTATTTTTTCCTCCTAGCCCGAAAACTTTTGATGGGTTTGGGAGAGAGGAGAGGCTGGGGAAGGGGTGCTCCCTCGCCCGCTGTGGCGGGAATCACGGGCTGCCATGCCTTTGGCTCTGGCTCGCAGTGGACGTCTGTCAGTGTCACATGAGCTGTCAGGAGACAGATGGCATTTTACTGCCTGGCTGGAAGTCGCCCCTTTCTTTTCTTTCCTCCCCCCTCCCTTTCTTCTTCTTTTTTTTTTTTTTTTTTTTTTGTTGTTGTGCCATTTTTGTGCTTTAAAGAAACTGAGAGGGAGACTGAGAGCAAGGAGAAAGGATGCTTGCCTTTTGAACTGTTATCTGATGCTAGCAGAGATGATCTCCATGTGGCTCGGGCTTTTGCATTTCTATCTGCCCGCCTCACCAGCCCAGCAGCCCTTGCAGGGATCAGCTACAAGTGGGGCTGCCTGCTGGACTGCCGCCAGGGCCTGAGCAGGGGCTGAGGAAGGGGGATGCAAGGGGGATGCAGGGGGGGTGCTCTGGGTAGGATGGGGTCTCCTTGCCAAGCAAACACACGCTTGATGGCTGTAGCCCTGTTGGCTCCTGATTCTCTGGGGGAGCCAGCTCCAAGGGATGGGGTGAGGATCCACTGCAAAGCGCCAGAGGTGTGCGAGGGACTTCGGGAAATCCAGGGCCCTGTGGCCAGCAGAGATGGCTGCCGCAGGTAGCAAAACTCCTGCAGTGATTCCTGCAGGCAGGGCTGACCCTGCTTTATTAACCCTTTAGAAACTGCAGGGTTGAACCCTGTCCTGTCCTTCCCCACTGCCTAACTGCAGCTGGTGACCATCAGGTCCTGGCTGTGCAGTCTGTCCATGTGGGAACAAATGTGAGCTGGGCTGCAGGGTGAGGATATCTTCAGGCTGGGTTCCTGGCCTTGGCCAGGCACTGGCCATATATCACCTCAGTGGGAGCACTGGGAGCCCCTTCACCATGTACTGGATAGTCAAGAGCGGTTGGCTACATCTTAAGCTTGGGGTTGAAACCCAGCTCCTGAGACAGGTAGTGCTGTGGTACCTGAGTGATGGCAGCCCTTACTGCCAGCCATGCCTGAGGCTGAGGGTCCCTTGGACGTCACTGATGGGTTTGGGCCCTGCTGCAGAGCAGAGATGTGACGCCAGTGTGCAGTGGTCCTGGGGAGCTCCATGCATTGGGCTGTGGGGTAAGGATCCACATGAACCCTAAGTTCTGCCTGTGAATTTAGTGGGCTTCTGCCTCAAAGGCTCCTAGGGAAGAAGCTTTTGCAAGCTCACTTGAAGGCTTCAAGCAGCAAGGAGCTGGTCAGCAGGAAAGAGGTGAAGACCAAGTAGCTGACAGCTGAGTGCAAGGATGATAGTGATGCTTCAGGGTTATCAAAATGGGTCTGGGCTTCCAAAGCATGCCAAAGTCCTCCAGACACTGAGTGATAAGTCAGGAAAAAACCCTTGAGCCCAGACATCCTGCAGAGTCCATCTTCTCCAGTGGCAACACACATGTACAATTCAATGTGATGGGGCAGTAAGAAGTGAAAAGCCTTGCAAGCTTCTGGCCTTGCAGTGAGTTTCACATACTTGAGCAACCAATGCCCTGCAAGCAAAGCCAGCCCAGTCACAGCTTTAACTCCTGTTGTCCATTCATGGGGCAGAGCACAGTCCAGCAACCAGCCTGGAGTGGATGTTGTGGGGCGTACCTTGTCAGTCTGTCTGTCTAGTACCACTTGATCTTCGAGACAAAGTCTGAAAGTCTTTCACTTTCCAAGGGACTGATGACACTAGGACACCTTATCTCTTCTTCAGCTTTCTGCTTTTGGGCAAAAGAGCTCAGAAATGCCTAATAAGACTTGGTCCTTATGCAATAGCATGCATGTCTTGGCTGAAAGCCCATGTAAGGAGGCACAGTGTGAAGCTGGGAAAACCTACTTCCCTGAGAAGTGGCTGGGCAGAGCTGAGAGCCAGGCCTCCTCAGAGGCTGTGCTCCTGTGTGTGGTCCTCCTGGGTCACGCTCTTCCTCTGGGCTCAGCCCCTATTTGTTTTGCCCTAACATTTACACCACAGTCTGCTAAAAGGCCAGATTGCATGCCTTTCCCTGAAGCAGGTCTCTTACAAAAAGGAAGGTCCCAATCTCCTCTCGGTTGTGCCAGGTGATATAACAAGGGGCGCTGGCCAAAAGATGCAACGTGGGATGCTCTTGGCATTCTTCCCCAGGAGGGTGCTGCAGTCTGGGACACCAGACAGGAGGGGGAATCTCTGTTCCTGGAGGTTTTAAAGACTTGACCAGACTAAGCCGTGGTGTTGGTGGTAGCAGACTGGACTAAAGACCTCCAGACACCCTTTCTACCAACTCTGGGATTCTCTGAAGTCCTTTACATGCCCTGGGTTAAAAGCCCCAAGCTGATCAACAGGGTGGCCCTCGGGCTTTTCAGACCCCAAGTAGCCATCAGTAAAGCTAGAAGACAACTATCAGCCTTCCTAAAATATTCCTAACCTCATGTCTGCTCAGGCCAAGGATCTCCCCTACCCTTTGGCTTGCCATGAGTGCGTGTGAGCGTGCACAGAGGTGCAGGTGCCTTCCCATGCATGTGTGAATTGCACGGTGGGTGAGGGTCTGCAGGAGCTGCCAGCTGGGGACAAAGGCGCAGGACACAAAGACAAAAATAGTTGGGATGAAATCCTGTTTCATTACAAAAAGAAGTGATATAGGCTCAGTTTGTGTCTATGACAGCAAATCACTGAGCTAGAGAAATATAAAGATCTTAAAGGGAATTGAGGCTTTGCACCTGGCCAAATACACCAAAATGTATTTACTTAAGTACTGAAAATTAAATATATTATTGAAACAAATAGTTCAATAAATTACATTTACTGTATTGTGCTTTCTTTTGAAATGAATATCCATTTCATTTGTAAGATTTTTCGTAGTACTCAAAACTTTCTTTTCAGTTTGAATTCGATATTTCTTCATTCCCCTTAGGACTTAATTTAACTGAGGTTTCCTTAAACCTTTTTGCTTCCAGGATATCTGAAATTACAGGTTTTCTCCTCCAAACTGCAACTAACCTAAGAAGTCAGATACCTGCACAGATGTATTCAGATGCAATCTCCCACCCAGACCTGTGTAGGAGACTTTGAAACACTACAGAAAATATTTCTCTTTAAATCTTTTCTTTACATCAGTCACTTGTACATGATGTTGGTTGCTTCAGCGCCTGAGAGCAGGTCCCCTCTGCCAGGGTGCAAGGGGAGTCGATTAATTCATTCATTTGGAGTTGATGGCAATTACATAAAATTTCCGAAATGCTGATGGACCTGCCTGCTGCCATGCCTGCGCAGCGAGCGCAGCACTTGCTATACCCTCGTCTCCCTGGCTTCAGATAGGCATGCGCGGTTATTAATATAATTCCAAATACAGCCATTATCACTCATTTGGAATTTATTATGTAGAGTAACCTCAATAAATGGGTGATAGGAGCTGGGTGGTACTTTACTGGACACACAGTACATTAACTGCCTTATTAAATTTAAATTATATGTCTATTTGCATTTCCAGCTCAAGGCTTTTATTCATTATATGGTTGTAGGTACTAAAAGTTACTCTCTCGGAGTCAATACAGCCCTGCAGCTGAGAAGTGATTCACAGCACTGCTTTGCTGGTGTTTCAGCTGGCAGATTCATGGCATGAGTTTTTGCCGGCTTGGTACAAACAGCTGTGTGTGTGTAAAACTGTCTGCACAGACATCCTGGGGTGGGGACCTGCTCACAGGAGTGAACAACCTGCTCATTGCTAAGAAAGACCATGAAATTGGAGCTGACTTTAGAGCTGTGCCCCAAGAGCAGAGCTCTCAGGGAAGGCCCAGAAAAAAAAAAGCAGCAGTTCCAGAAGGTGCTGGAGACATAGAGGTGGGAAGGAGTCTGCTCATGGTGACTCCAGTTTGCGTGCACTGCTGGGCTGCTGCGGACGGGAGTTGAGCAGTGCTCTGTTGCTGGAGGTCTGTGGAGGACGGAGGTGAGCTGTGGGGTGGTGCATGTTCATCCGTCGTGTTTAGGGCAAAGTGAAAGGCTGACAACTCAGTTCCCACCGCTGCTCACAGCAAGGACTATGCGTTGCAGCCTCCAGTTGTGCCGCTGATGTTGGGGTACTCATGGTACCGCTGGCTCGTGCTCAAGGCAGAAGGAGCAGAAGAAGAACCAAGCCTGGGTCTTTGCGTCTGTGGTGTTTGCATCTCCACAGCACTTTCTGGGTACAGCACAGTCACGTGCAATCCCAGGAGGTGTAAGAGGCGAAGGTGCTGCCATACATCTCCCTGCTCCCCTGTGAGCTGCTGAAGCTCCTGACTGGAGCACTCTTGCTCAGGTACCGTAGCAAGGACGGCTTGGGGTCAGACATTGCCTTGGCTAGTGGATTAGCTGAGTGCCATTTCTGCAGTGCCTTTGGAGTGCAGAGCTCTATGCACATCTATGTGCTGAGCATATAGTTATAAGTATATAGAAACATATACTGTAATGAGAAGTGACTTAAATGGACTATAAAGGGTCCTGCGTAACACCTTCCAGTGAACAAACCTCCTGTCCTCCTTCCTCTGGGAACTGGGGAGTGGGTGAAAGCCACTCCAGGTGCTACAGAGGGAGAAAGCTGGGTGCTGCCTCTAAGGGATGCTGCAGGAGGTGGGGCTGTGGAGCAGCCCCTTCCCCCAGCAAGACAAGGTGAACGCAGGGACCTGCATCAGTGCAGAGTCAGGGCTACGGCCATAACTCCAAGGGGCAAAATCACATGCTGTGAGCAACACGTGGTTGCTGAGCCCTGCTGAAAATCCCACTGAGAGTAACATCTCTTTCCCTTTGTCAAGAGGAAATTCCAGTTACCATCCACATGGCACAGGGTGTAATAGGAGAAATTTTGCTTGCCTGGTCTGTCCCCTCCTACCTTTGCCAGCTGGAAACCCCAGGAAGAAGTGTCTGCTGTGCAGCGTCTAGATGACTAAAGGATGCGGCACATAGTGAGATCTGGAAGTGAAAGCACCATTCAGTGTCTGCCCTCCAGCCTTTGTGACACTGTTTCTGTGCTGGGAATCACTCCTAACTCCTGGCAAGGGGAAACCCCAGAGGTGTTTGGGATTCTCTGGGGTTTTAGCAATGTTTCCTGCTCAGCTGACGTTGTGGGGAAAAAATTTTGGGGTGAAGAAAGGGTTTCTTCAGCCCCTCCCAACTGCTTGCTCTCCTGGTGTTGTCTCCTCTCTTTTTTGGGACAGGGACATGCTGGGTCCTGCTGTGAAATTAGCCTGTATCTCACAACATCCCTTCTGCTGCTGTCAGAATTGGAGCATCACTCTCCAGCTCTACAGGTGTCTGTGCACAGAGCCCCTCTCCCCGCACAGCCCAGCCTTCAGCAGCACCTCTGCTACCGCAGCCTGGCCCCGCCGGCTGTGTCTGAGAGCTGCTGGGTGGCACAGGCCAGTGGGAGCGGGCATCTTCCTCAGCACACGAGCACAGTCCTGCAGCCTGCTCCATGAGCAGTCTGTGCAGGTGGCTGCACCTGGGCAGAGTCTGGACCGGGAAGGGGGGAAGGTGGTGGGGATGCAGGAGGATTCAGTCCTCGCTGCCTTGGTGTGACTGGCACGTGCAGACGGCAGTGACCGGTGGCAGGGGATTGCCCTAAGGTTCAGGGGACTCAAGATGCACTCTCTGCAACGCTGCTTTTCTTGCACCAGTTCCTGCTGGCTGGGCAAGGGGCTAATGGACACCAAGTGGCCTCAGCCTCTCTTGCTTCTCTTTTCTTCCTGTCTGCTCCCTGGATGCTCCAGATCTGGATGGGAGAGGGACCTCTCAGCAGCTGGACCTGCTGCTCTCACCTCATAAGGCTCCTAAGCTGTGAGCAATCAATGGGGATGCAATGTGCTGATTTCCTTCTCTCACTGGGAGGAAACTGGATCTGTCCCAATGGCCCCAACCAAGGACTTAGGACAATCAGCTGCCAGCTCAAGCCAAACATCACTTGCTCAGAGCTCTTAATCTCCACCATCTCGGGTACCCTCCATCACCAGGGCCAGCTCTGTCCTGCTTGTTGTACCTGGCAAGCCAGGACTGTCCCAGCTCTCCTCCTGAGCCCCTGTGTCCAGGCAGTGCCTTATCTGTAGGTTCGTTGTGTCTAATATCTCAGTGGTGCAGCCTTTTTGTTCCTGTCCACATACCGACAGCACGCTTGCCTGTGTCCTCTCTGTCATGTGCCCAGGTTACTACAGCTGCCATATCTCTTCATCTGACCAGCATCACGCTACCACCCACCCAGATCACTGCTTGAAGGACCATGCTGTCTTGCTGCTTTCCTGCACCACCCCTCTTTCACATCCCTCCCCACACCTGCGTCCCTGCTCTGCCAGGTACAAGGTACTTGCCTTCACGGTCCAGTCCTTCCATGGACTGTCCCCCTTGCACCTGCTTACCAGAGAGTCCACTCCCACCATTAGTCACTCATGCATTGGTTTCCTTCAGTTGCCTCTTATGCTTTGGCCTTTCTACTGTGCTGTTCTCCATGCTGGGAGGCAAACACCAGAACAGCAATCCTGTTCCCTCTGCCAAACCTCCCTTTCATGCTCTGCTTTGTCCTGCTGCCAGTGAAAACCTTGAGCATGCCTAAGGCTGAGCTCAACACCTATCAGTACATCAGCACTGTCCTGTGGTTTCTGTGGGCTCCTCATCTGTCCAGACATGTGTACTTCATCAGGGAGCAGACCATGGGCTCTCCAGAGTGTCTGCAGTGACCTCACAGCTCCTAACACAGCAAAGCTCTGCCTTACTGCCCAGAGACATCTCCAGCATCATGAGGCACTGTCCCCATTTCCAGTGCAGTCTGCAACAGGGTGCTACAGCCCAGGAATGAAGGGGGATCTGCTCCAGAAGCTGTTCCCTTAACCATCATCTCTGCAGGAGAGTTGGCTGGTGCTTTCTCTCTTGCCATTTACCGCTTTATCTCTGGACTCGTGTTGCAGCAGATTTTCAAAGGCTTCCAAATATTTTGCTAAACAAAGTCATGTGTGACATCCTCTGTCATTGGCAATACCTCCATTCAAATGGGAGGCTGGACTAGGGGCATCCAGAGCTTTCTCCCAGCCAACACTTCTGCACCTTGGTGACCTGCACACTGTGCCATGTACCTTCACTGTGGCACACAGCCCATCTCTTCCACGTAGTCTCAGAGGCCTTTCATCCAGGAGGTTTCAGGCACAGCTGTGGTGAGGAGACTGGACCACGCAGTGACAGAGGTTTGGGGTCAGCCACACTGGAGGGACCATGGAGCCAACCCTACTGCTGTCTGTGGGGCAGACAGGCCAAGGGAGGTAAGCGGAGACCTGTGCGACAGAATGCTGTGCCTGGAGGATAAACAACCTCCCGGGCTGAGCCTGTCTTCTCAGCACCCATGCAGGGGTCCCCTGCCATCAGCCCTTGCAGGGACAAAAACTGGACCTTGCTGCATCTGGGCTGCTGGTGGCTGCTGGATGCACTGAATGCATGCGGAGGGACACCGGGCTGTGTGCCACATCTCCACTATTCCACATTCCTCTTACCCTTGGTTGCTCCTGAAAGTATTCAATCGGTATGTCCTGCTGCCTGACTTATGTCTGTTGGATATTTATTGCCCTATCTGCAAATATTATACAGTGTCTTCATTATTGGAGAGATCCTGGGACAATGAGAAAAAACATTATACTCAGGATCTAACATCTGAATAAACTGAGGAATACTAGAGCCTCCCACTCCATCCCCTCTGGCAGCCTCTGAGCCTCGCTGAGATCTGCCTGAAGCACCCAGGGGCCATCCCAGAGTCACTGGGCTGCCTCTCAACACTTCACGTAAGGCCCCAGCTCACTCAGTGGGGTCAGTCCCACTGTCACCCAAAAAAGGTTGCAGTCCTGTGGCTGCAGCCCAGACTAACACAGGCCAGGGTCCAAGCAGTATTTCATCCTGACCGAGTATTTGGGTTTTTTTCTCCTGGACATCCAGCTCTGCTCCCCATTCACAGCTCAGTGATCTTCTCTCAGTCACCACAACAAAAATCTGTCTTGTGTCCCTGTAAAAGATTCGCTGGTCTGTACCTTCTGCTAGCCCAGAGAGCGGCTTTTCTCCCTCCATCCTTGCAGATGTGAGTGCCACTGGGGAACCCAGTGCGGGGCTTTTTGTCCTCGCCTCTGGGGAGACCGGACATCAAGACTGCATGCAGAGCCCTACAGGTCTCCTGGAAAGCGCTCCAGATTCAATTTTTTTCCAGGAAATTGGTAACGAATGTGAAAAGCTGAGACCTGGCCAGGAAAACAGTGAAGTAGTTACTCCCAGTTTTGAGATCACCCACTCACTGCGTGCAGAGTGGCTTGTGCACTTGCTCCCTGACAGCCGTTCTGTGGCACCAACTCAGACATCGCTGTCAGAAATTCACCTAGAAGCACTTTTTCATTATCACCCAATCTTTTAATCTGTTCAAGAAGCACCATGCTAGTCTGACAAAATCCATTTCCATAAAACCATGTAATTGGTCTTAATTATATTGTTCTATTTTAATTCCTCACTAACAGAGCAGTGTATCAATAGCTCCTTCACCTGGCATCAAAGTCAGACAGATGAGCCTGCACGTGCATCTGAGTCATTTTTCCTTCCCTTTCTAAACATTTGGCCCAGTGTTAACTTCACCTGCTCTTTGGAAACTCCCCGGGCCTGCAGGAGTTAGTGACAGTTAGCAGCAGGCTGCAGAGCTGCTTGTTCAACTTTTTCTAAATTAAACAGAAAATGGAGTAAAATGAAAATATTTGGTGTCTGTGACTCTGGAGCTCAAACAAGACAGGGGACATCATCTTTTCTACCTGTCAGCATGGGATCCTGACATGGATCAGACAGCCAACCTGTGCTGTCTGCTTCTTGTGCATCGTTGTTGGCAGTAAAGCTGCTGCAGGTCACGTCACGCCATCCATTTGCTCTTACACAACGTCCTTGTCTTCACAGCAAGCCCTCAGTGATGAGAATCCAGCTCGCTCATCTTTAGCTGACCACACAGATCTAATTGCACCCACAGCATGGCAAAGAGCGATGCTGCTGACGGACAAGGAGGAAGAAGCCAGCCCGTTCCCCCCCGGGTGTGCGAGCCCTGCAGAGCCGTGTCACGGAGCACAGCAGGCAGCTGAGGACAGGAGGGGTGCAGGTGTATGGCGCAGGAACGGGCCATGTTTGCCCTCTCCCTGGCTTGTAATTTGACCTCGTGTGGTGTTCATGAGCAGATGCCAGCACCCAAACTGTATGCGTAAGTGCAGCTTCAATTATAACCTTGGTTATACATTGCTGAATCACTGTCCTGTGGAGTTGAAGTTTTATTTCTCTGGCCTCAGTCTGGATATGATCTTTTTTTTTTTTTTTTTTAATGGAAATTGGTGGGAAGTCTCATTAGCCATGACTGAGCTATGCAAAAGTATGGGTATGAGTGCGGAGAAGGGGGAGCAGAGTGGGTTGGAAACGGCAGGCACACAGGGAGCGTGTGCCTGGGTGCTGGTGTCCAGCAATGCTGAGTTTTCCACCCTCCTGTTGTGAAGAGACCTGGCTGCAAAATAACAGGGAATGGACTTTGCTTGTGGACCTCATGACCTTTGCAAGGCCTGAGGTGGATGGGACACAACCCACCTCCAGCGCTCAGGCTGGGAGATGTGCCAAGAGCTGGGGGGGTGCTTGTGTGCATCGGGCGGCAAATAACCTCCCAGTGGACTTTGCAAAGTAACTCTTCCCTGTGAAGTCACCTTGTGCATCCCCGTTTTGGAGGGATAGAGAGGGTTAGCTCTGATTGGGGTACTTTTGTGGGGCTGAGCACTGCTGGGGTCCCTATCCAAGCGAAAACCATAACTGCTGCCTCCAGGTCAGGACAGCTCTGGGACTGTGTAACCCACGCTGGTCTGGCCTCTGAGCTGGTGAGTGCGTAGCGGAGCACAGAGTCTGGCCCAGCCGTTAGAAAAGTCGGGGGCACCAGCAGCAGCGTGAGGATGAGCTGCGCTGGCAGGGATGGCTGATGGACACGGGCTCTGCTTGGAGTTTGTTTCCTGTGTTGCCATGAGACAAACATTTTCTGCCTGTTATTGTCACTGGCAATTATCATAATTGTTTGTTGCAAAGCCCACATTCCAGGGCAGAGCTGCTGAGCTGACCCAAACCTCAGCTGCACTTTGCTTGTGTTTGCAGTCCCCAGCCTGGTGGGTGGGATGGGGCCTTGGGCTTGGGGAATGTCAGAAAGCTGCACGTTTGGAGGGGGTGAGGGAGAAGTTAATTTGCAGTCAGAAAGCTTGTTCTAGCCCTTGAGCTGGCCTGGCACCCTCAGGACCCGAAGACCCAGGCTGCCACAGCCTCATGCCGTGTGCATGATCCCCTCCATTGGCCCCACTCCAGATTCAGCCCGGGGGTCTCCTTCCCACACCCAGGGCTGTCCTGTCCCTCCCACTCTGTCCCACTGGTGGGGCAGGTGGATGGTGCAAAGTCTGCTGGAATAAATAGTGCTGGAGGACCTGGAGGGGGAGGAGGCTGGTCCAGCTCACCCAGCTAGTAGTGCTGGGGGAAATGGGACAGGAGAGTGGTACGAGTGGTCCCCATGGGCACTGTGACCCAGGTGGGCTGGGGCACTGGCTGCCCTTCCCTTGGCCATGTCTCCATGCTTATGGCAAGGGGGAGGGCAGGCACCAGCCCTTCCCATCAGACGGGGGCCAAATCCAGTACTCGTCCAATGACTGTCCCCCTAGTTGCTGCCTCTCACTGCAAACTTACTTGCAGTTTAAGGGTGAATTATCAAAACAGAGTGAAAGAATCAAGGGAAAGGATGCCTGTGTGCCCTTGGCCTGATTTTGCACAGGGAGACTAATATGTTGAGTGCACAGCTTGGCTGGCAGCAAGAGTAAGGCCATGTGCTGCCTGGATTTCTGTAGGTGAGAAGCAGCTGGAAACACTGCCCTGGGCTTTCCACACGGATCCTGACCTTCTTGTCAAGCTTGCTCAGTGCTCTTGCTCATAGTGATGCTGGGAAAGCCATGCTGCTCTGCCCCCCCACCCCCTCCAAACCTGCCCAGTTCCAGGTGTTTCACAGCAGCCTCATGGGATGGTTGGTGTGAGCGACCAGGACGTGTGACAGCAGAGGACAGGAAGGGAGAAGATTTTGCCAGGGTGGGTCTGGTGTTTCTGCATCAGCAGAGCACAGCTGGTGTTGTAGAGCCGACCCTGTGAAAGTCAAACGACATTGGTGTGGGGCACCTGGGCAGCCTCAGATCAGCCCGTTTGTTCATAGACAGTTGTCTCATGTTCCCAGCTTCAGGACTCTGCCCCAGCCAGTGTGCGAGGTGGCGAGTGGCAAATCCATACGTCATTTCATTGCTCTGTCTTCAGCAGGGCACCCTGCTCCCTGCGCACCTTCCCCATACAGACATGTTCGGTTCCCCATGGGGTTTTCTCTGCTGTGTCTCACAACTGCAGCAATCCTGCGGGAGCATAAACTGAACTTCACCTTTCTTCCCTCTGGGCCCCTCCAACAGAGACAGGATCCCATGAACATCAGGGACTTTGTCCCTGTAGAGGCTTTACTGAGCCCAGGCTGGAGCACAGGGGAAAGCCAAGGCAAGCCACATCTCTGGTACACACACCAGGGCTCTTATGAGGTTGTTCCTAATCTATGGCTGTGAAGACCCAACCTATGAGGGGTGGACCAAGTTATAACACTTGGTTTGTTATGCAAAACTGCTGCAGAGAAAAGCTGGAAAGTCCCTCTGCCTGGTGGCTGGGTGGGTGGTGTTGGGAAGCCACCTCTTTGGCACACCAGCCTCGAATATTGGGTGAGAGGTGGCTCTGGGTGCTTTGAAACCCTTCTTAACGAGTGTGTTACTTGTTGACCTATTCTTGGCAGAAGAAGTTGTTCTGTCATGAACGAGGACCCTTGCACACCTGGTGCAGGCAGAGCTGCTGAGTGTGCCACCAGGCACCACGGACCAGCTCACAAGGGGAAGCCTCGTGGACTCCCACCTTAGGAGAGCTGAAGGAAGAAGGTCCCAGTTGTGGTGGGATGTGGGTGGAGTGTGGGATATCGCCTCTCCTCTTGTCCCTTGGACTGTGTCCTGCGGCATGTGCAGAGGCTGGGGATACCATGTGAGAGTCTTCAACGTTTCATGGTTTTCCACACACTCCTTACCCGCTCTGTAGGCTGTTTCAGCTTTCCTGTGTTAGTGTCCACAGAGAGATGCCAGGTTGCAAGCCCAGACCCTGCCATTGCAGCAACGCTCCAGGGCTCTGCAGTGGACCCCAGGGCCACCACGCCAACCAGAGATGGAGCATTGTTGTGGGGCTGAGCTGTCTGCCTCATGCGACTCCATTTATCCATCTGTGGGGCCTGTCCCTTCCTTGACTCATCCAGATACTGGGAGCCCGGCTTTTCTTCTGTCATTGAAATAGCTTTGGCCCCTGCTTGCCCCCTCCCCTCGACTCTCCTCCAGCTCGGCATTACCATGGCCCTTTGTGGAGAGCCACACTTCTGTTTGTCTGGGTGAGCAGCTGAGGCACGAGAAATGTGCCGATGCCATTCAGGGGCTTAGTATGGGAGGCATTGTACCTCTGAAAGGGATGGTTAGGGCATTTACATAAAAATGTGCTTGATACAGATAATATGAGTGCTTGTGGGGGGTGTGCATGAGGGGCAGGGCTGGGAGGAGCCTCTGAGTCCTTTTCAGCCTCATTAATCAGCAACAGAAGAGAAGGTGTGTGTTGCGATAGTGGTGTCTGACTTCCCAGCTTGGCTGGTGCCTGCCTACAGCCTCATGGCTGTTCATGTGGGGCCATACAAGTCATTCCTTCACCTGCGACAAAGAGCGAGCTGATCCGGGTGGCAGGGGTTTGTCTTCAGAGAAGATGCTCAGGTCTGTCCCTGTCCCACAAGCTCTGCTCTGATCCTATCTCTGCAACTCCAAGCAATTCATGGGCTGGGAGACGGCCCCTGCTAGGATGTCCATGTCTTGTCCAGGGTGCCCTGTCTGGCAGAGGACAGCTCTGGGACCTGGGAAGTGCCCCACAGCCCCAGCCATGGCATGCTGAGCTTACCCTGCCCCTTGTCCCACCACATGGCACCTGAACCAGTTGGCTTTGCCTTCTTGCTTCTCAGCCTTTCCTGAGGGACCTGCCATGGACCATATTTCATCTTCAATACCTCAGTCAGCTGGGTTGGATTTACGCAACAAATTGAATTTTGGCCATGCTCTGTTCCAGCCATGATCCTAAATTCCCCCTCGGGCTGGAGCTGACCCTGCCAGGAACCCTGGTGGCAGGAGGGAGACTGGGAACTGGACAGCAGAAAACACAGCTTGGCTTTGGCTCTGTGCTGCCAGATTTATTGCACTGGTGTGTGTGGGGGGGGTGGCGGTGTGGGACCTGCCCTGGCCTTTACACGGTCATGAGGTGTCCTGAGTCCAAGCACCTTAACACCCAAAAACTGTCCTCGAAGCTTATGACTCAAAACTTACAATCAAAAGTAAAGTTCAGGGGTGACAGTATATGCACACCTTCATTTTGCAGTTGAAATCATTGAACTGAATTGAAGTCCTTAGGCATTTGAAGAGAATTTTTTTTCCATATGTATAATATGACCTAATGAAAAACCGAGACCTTGTTCAGAAACTCTCTCCCTAAGGACAGTTTTTCATGAAGATTATGATGGGTCCTCAGTTACTCTTAAGCTGCAGCATTATTAAGTGTTGTGGTGGTGCCCAGAGGCTATGATGTTAATAAGCACCTAATTTTAGCAGTAATTTAGCTTCTGTTATAATTACTAGGTCGTTGTGCTAGGTGCTCTACAGGCACATGTGAAAAGACAGAATTAGTCCCAAAGAGCATGTGCTTGGGACAGGACAGTCACAGCAATTCCTGCAGCAGGTCCATGTGTGGGTCGGGGGGGACAACTTGGGTTGTGTCTGAGATAGTGGAGGTCTGGGCACTGCAACAGGACCCAAACCTCGGGGGTCTCATCCATACTACCTGTAGGGAACATCCTTGAGAGGAGCTGGCCCAGAAGTGTTCCATGCAGTGTGGATGGGTGAGGAACCAGGATCAAAGAGCAAAGTTGGTTGGTACCCAGAGCTCGCAGCCTGTGCCTAAACAGCGTGTGGTGGTGCTGAGCTCCTGTGACCTCCCTTGCATGTCCCCCCACAAGTGTTTGCTGGGCTTATGAGCACCAGTGAGTTTGCAGACATCCTCTGGGGAAAATGAAGTCTTTGCAAATGGGGAAACCAAGTCAGAAACACATAAATCACTCCAAATCACCTGTAAAAGAGCTGGAAGAGCACTGAGCAAACCCTCCTACAAGACAGCAATAACTCTTTTCGTCCCAGGGCCTGAAAAGCCTTTCTTCCCAGGTCAGTTAAGGAAGCCAAATCTCAGTTCTTGATTTAAATAGACTCTTTTTGCATACCATGAAAGTTCAGAGGATATTAACCATGATTTGTGTACCTGTCTGGTTCAGTCTGATCTGGAACAGGATGATTTCATCAGGGTAAGTTTTTTTATGTGCTGGATCTTTGCCTTGTTACCCCTGGGAAAGGACTGAATCCCAGGTAAATCTTGCAAATGCTGCTCATCCTGGATGCTCATCAAGTAATCCAACCTCAAGTACACTTTGGTGGGACTTCAGGATAGATCCTATCAGACAAGGCTGCTTCAACCATAAGAAAACGCATGCAATTTCACATCAGTGCACAAATTGGAAGGTGTCACCTAGGAAAAATGTAGTTGTAAAATGGAGCAGAATGTAGTAATTTGGGAATGGTAGCTCATTTCAGCAAGATTTATATGGTAAACTTCTAATGTGGATGCACATATATTATTCTGGTGCAAAAAGTTATTTAGCTATGAAGGTTTAAATGAAATGATTCATGGTCAAATGAACTTTCTACCTCACTGAAATAAGAAGGGAAAAATGAAATGATTCATTTTGACTTTTTTCCATCTAAAATATAATCTAAATTGACATATTCCAACAACGAATTTCTATTTTGGTCCGACTGTAATTCCAGTGGAAACTTATTGAGATGAACAGGTCTCGATCTGCAGATGGGAACTCATTGCTGACCACCTTCTGGTAGTGGCCTAAATTTGCTTTGAAAGTGGCTTCAGTTCAGGTGGCACTTAGCGAAACCCATCACTGCCACCCTCACACCTTTTCCTCATTTTCCTTTAAGTCCTCTGGAATTGCTTGTTTTTTTCCTCATTCTTTCTGTTTTTCCCAACCCTTTCCCTTCCTGGATGGGCTTGAAGGTTTTGTCTAAGAGGTGGACAAAAAGATGGAGCGATTCCCCTCCCAGCTTCAAAAGTGTAGAGCTACAACTCTGTAGCTGTAGCCCTGACCCCTTACCTGGAGCAGGACGATGGTGAAGAATGGTGGGTCTCAGCAGCTGTTTTTGCCCTTGCTGGTGGAGGAGATATTCTTATAGCCTATGGTCATGTTACAGCAGTTTTTAGATCCTCCAGTGTTTTGTTTGGCTGGCCAGTAAAGAGAGGCAAAAGAGCGCATGGTCCCACCTGTACCTGGGAAAAAGACTTTGAACATTGGAGAGGAAAGGGAAACAGAACCAGGCAAGATGTGGAGCTGCTGCTTTGTTCCCTTTGGGGACTTGATGCTTCTCTCCATGCATTACATGTTCATCTCCCCTCTTCAGGGTTTGTCTTGGTTCCAGACTCAGCCTGTGCCCCTCATCTGGCCCCAGAGGCAAGTTGTCTTTGGTGGCTGCTTTTTCCAGGCTCACTGAGGGACTGAGTGACAGTACAGTAGGAAATGAGAAGCACCAGCTTCTGTGGCATGAGACATGGCTTGGAGATGCTCCAGGGCTCATTGGGGTGGGTCTGATGCTGCACTGGCACTGAAATCACGTCCTTCTCTGGTCCTGGCTCCTTCCAAAGGGTCTCTGGAGCATTGCAGGCCTGGAACAACTGAGGCAACATGTGTATGAGATAGAACTGCTGCTCTTTATCCTGCTCAGAGCAAGAGCAGAAGTACCTCCTAGCTCTACCTTTGGGACTGGGTCAGCATGGGCTACATTTACACTGCTTTGGAGGTAGAGGACTTGATCGTTAACTACAGGATTTAGGACTGGCCTCTCTGCAGTAGGTCCCCTCTGCTCCTCTTTTCCATCCTCTTTCATGAAGATGGATACTCTGTAGGAAAACGCACTGATCCCTCCCACAACAACAACTGAATGTACATAGCCCTGATGACACCTGTGGACAGGAGGGCAGATTCAGGGTTGAGCCATGGAAGAGCACAACAGCCTGTGATCACGACGCTGTTTAAAAGCCTCATGTACAAGGATGTGTCTACACGCAGCCTGCGGGAAGCAGCTCTCACAGGCGGGATGTGGGGTATGTCCTGGTCTGTGTTTGAAGCTTGCTAATGCAGTAACTATTTTGTTTGCTTGTGCGGAATGAATAAGCCCTGCTGTGTGCGTTTTGTAGCTGAAGAATGAAGGAAAGTGCCAGTGAAATGGGGCTCAAATCCCCCAACCTTGCTCTCTGGCCTCCTAGATGTGTGGGTGAAAAAGGACTGTCCCTTGCACTCTGGCAGTGCAAGTCCAGATAATAAAATCTTTTTCAACCAACATAAAGTTGCAGCAAGTTAAACCTCAATATTGAACTTTAAAGAGATGAAAATCACATTTTTTAGCAAATAAACTATTTGCCAAATTACCGTTTAACTGCCCAGTCCCATCCCTGCAGAGCATGGTGAGGGAGCGCCTCTGCAGCTTGCACTGAGTCAAACCCTGCGGAGCGGAGCAGAGCTGAGGGAAGACACCCCCATGGCTTTATAGACTCCAAACACGGGACAATCATCCCACTGCCAAGGCTGCTCTTCCAGTTGGGATTTACCCTTCCAGTCAACAATCGTGAGAATCCATGTAGGAAGGACTAAAACCCCAGTCCCAACAGTCCTCCCATGGGAGCTCCCAGGTAGCACGTTGGCTCCTGGTGTCCCACATCAGTGGGTTTTACAAGCTTGCCTTCAGGAGAGCACCTTAAGATCCTTATCTGGCCTGTGTGGGTTCAGCAGATCCTGCCCAAGGTCCTAAAGCTGGGTGTCTGTGCATTGACCCAAGGTTTGCGCCCTGCCTAAAACCTTTGGGACCAAAAAATTAGGCTCAGTGTGCCTATGCACCCCAAGGAAGATCAGTTTCCTTGTGAGCTTTGAGCACATGTACTCTGGACACTACAAGCATTTTTGGATGGGAGTTTCTTACATTCTTCTGTTTCAACAGGAGCTAATTTTTTGCTAACAGGGAAGGAAGTAAGCACCTGGGGAGTCACCTCTGTGCCTGTGTATGACACCTGTAAACCTCCTGCATGGGACAGTCTGGTCCATCAGAGACCAGACCACCTATCTTCTGCATCAGTAGTAGCCTGGGAGCTGCTACTAATAACAGCGGAAAAGCTGTCCTGTCTATCCTTGACCATGTCTTACTGCATGATGGTTGCGTGGCAGAGGACTGCCATGCTGCAGGTCACGCACTGAGAAGGGACTTCAGCCCAGACTCCGTGGTGAAAGTCTGTGTGCACATCACACCAGAGCCTTGCTGCAGTGTTTGTAGGATCTTGGCTTGTCCTCTGCAGTACCGCGTTGCTACCTGGCAGAGTTGGGCAACGGCTGGCAGCAGCGCGGGGATTTCACAACCTTCACTTGCACAAGTCCATGCTGCTCCGGGGGAGTGTTTGTCTGCGAACAGCACTGGACAAATTGAAATTGCATAACCCCATCCTGTGCTACTTTGGACTCTTTCATTAGATTTGTATTTTTTTTTCCTCTTTCTTATCGGTTTTCCCCTTTCCTTTTCTCTGTGTTGTTTC
The DNA here is from genome assembly GCF_047370975.1 of Nipponia nippon. Taxonomy (NCBI): domain Eukaryota; kingdom Metazoa; phylum Chordata; class Aves; order Pelecaniformes; family Threskiornithidae; genus Nipponia; species Nipponia nippon. The sequence continues at coordinate 698,793 of NW_028262340.1, forward strand.
TACTTAAGCAACCCTGGCACAGCCTGGTTGCACTGGCTCTGTCCAACTCCCCAGCCTCTTGCCCGAGCGTGCCCCCTTCTCCAGGCTATTTCTTTCTGTGCCTGTTGGTTATCGCTTTTAGTTGAGTTTTTTTGGGGGTGTCTCTGTTTTGCCATGACTCTGGCATGCAGGCCTGCAAGGGTCAATCTGCCACTGATGGCCATGGAGAGGCTGGCTCCATGCCATGAAAGCTGAACCTGCAAAGAGGCCCAAAAACCATCTGCGCTGCAGTCGCTGCAAACTGCAAGGCAACTTATGAATATTTCCTGGGAAAGTGGTGCTTGCAAACACAGCATTGCACTTGGAGGGTTTTGTTTTGTTTTCATTATTTTCACTGCCTAACGTGGGTACACTGGAAGGATGGGGTGGAAGTGGGCAAAATATTGTCTCACCAAACCTCTTCCATAACCTAAGCCACAGCAAGGGAAACAGCAAATGCCTTTGTTGCTAAAATGGCAGCTGATTTTGGTGCATTAGTAGCCCAGCTGAGGGAGGAGGGGTTGGGGCAGAGGACAAATGAACAGGAAAAGGGATTAAAAAAAATGCAGTTTATCATGGAGTTCTAGGTTTTCTGTTGGTGCAGAGGACAAGATATTTGCCACAGGGCTATTGTTCCCAGAGATTCCTGCAGGATAGGAGCACATCCATATTCATACATGGGGACAGTCACATACACCTTCTATGTCTGAAACGTTCCTCATCACAATATTTAAATACCCATTGCACTATCGCTGTTAGATCTGGGCGAATAATCCACAATGAATAATGTATCCAATGAATCCGTCTCTGCTAATTGTGGAATATTCACGAGCAGATGGCAATTTGAGGCAGGTTTTTTCACATTTCTTTTTTTCTCCGCTCGGTGGACGGAGGTTTGCCGTAAGTAGGTGATATTTGAAATTCAAGCTGTGTTTCTAAGTTGCGATTGGCCAGTTGTGACATGATGGTGTCCCTCTTCCCGCATTGGCCGAGCGTACAAAGTACTTTGGATACAAATACTCGCATGTGCAAATTTAAAATTCAGTTTCCATGGTTACTCATGCATGCAGCTTTGAACTTCACTTTCCTCCAACATTTGTGCTAGTAAAACTCATTCAGTCGCAGGTTTGTGGAAAGTGAATACAAAAGATGCATGAGGCTATATTTGCATGCTCTAGTAGATATGATTCCTCTTCAAAAAGTCAGCCTGGATATTCACGGGGCTTTTCTGCTACCTTTTCTGGTGCCTGCTTTCATGGGTTTCAGCCTACAGGAATTTTCTCTCCCAATATTATCAGCCTTTGTGACTCCAGTTTTAGCATCACAAATACACGTACAGCTGGGTGACATCTCTGTCTGCAGGTAGATGCAAACATCTCGTAATCAGTTCTGCATTGGGCAAAGCAAGATGTTTATTTTTCTTGCAATTCAAACCTCAATTCGTTTTGCAAAATCAGGTTTCTTTCCTTCTAGGTAATCCTGTGTCATTCAGAAATAACAAGGCATTAGGACATGTTCATCTTTGTTTTGCAGCAGTGATAGAGGGAGAGGAGAGAAAGGGAATTAGCAGGAGTTTTAAAGCCAGGGTAGCTGGAAAGAGCTGATGGGAAAGCAAGTTGTTTTGGTTTTGAAAAGAGCAAACAAAGTCGGAGTGGAGTGCAAAGCCCTACTGTATATGAGTCATGAGGGTGTGTATCTGTCCCTTTTGAGATCCTAACACATACCTTTAACTGCTGGTAAAAGAATACCTGGTCTGCATTATTTTCCCAAATGCATTCCCTTACTGTGAAAAGTATTGACTTTCCCAAAACTCCCTCTCCCCTCCCACTCTGGGACAGTTTAATAAAAGTTATTTTTGTTTCTCTGGCTATCACGTGTCTTGTGCAATATTTCTGTAGCCTCTGGACAAACATATGAGAGAGAGCAAAGGTTAACCATGATTTATGTCTGGGTTTGTAATTGCGCTGTGGGAGCTGCGTGGTGGGGAGCATGCCTGGCTGGCTGCGGGTGCCTGTTGTGCACAGCGCTTCCAGCATGCAGCCCAGGACACAAAAAGCAGGAGAAAGCAGCGTCCCTTTCACTGGCAACCAATGACCGGCATTTCATTAGCATGTTCTGGCTGTATTTCAGATTAACAGTAAATTAAAGGCATTGGTTACAGGGTCAGGCTGTGGCTGAGCCCTGCCTCTGAGCCCTCGGGTCCCCCCAGAGCTCGTCTATCGGCAGCTCTGTTATTTGGGTTCGTGGCGTCGCTGACTCCAGCCCTGCTGCACAGCAACAAGTTGCGGCGTTGGAGGGTTATCGGGGACAGGGAAAGCACAATGTGCACCAGGTCTCAGCTGTGGAAGAGATCAAAGCTCTCCCCTCCCGTGCTGTGGGACTGGGAAGGCAGCGGATGTTCAGACAAATATTCGCACCTGGGAATATTCACATCACGCTCCAGCGCTGGGAAAACACCCCACTGCCCATGCTCAGTGCCTGACCTTTTTAACCATTCAGAGTGCAAAACCAAATGGCTTTAAAGTGCTATCTGCTCTGAAATGGGTGACAAAGCATAACAATGACCCCTTCTTATTCAGCAGATGTGATCTCTAGTCACTTTGTGCCCAGCTGTGTGTATTCAGGCTCAGAGCTGTTGACTTTAGCAAGAAAATGACGTGCTGTTGCCCTGCAGAGCTTGCCAAGCTGCCCCTTGGACTGGATGATGTTCCTTCGCGTGCTGCAGCACCATAACTGCTCTCCCATCTGTCCTGAGGCAGGGAGACGGAGGGTGCCCCTGGCCGGGTGATTTGTTGTGAAGGATGTTGGGGTGCTTGGAGGGATGGAGGAGGGCACTGCAAAGCTGAGGGTCTGGTGCTTCGATACCTGCGAGCCGGGCACTTCTGTTGTGGAGCAGTGAGTGCTGTCCTACAAATGTGCTGCACTCCTGCTTGGGAAGGGGTTGTTGTAACAGTGGAACCGGAGGGTTTTGGTAATAGTTGCTGACAAAAGTAGTGTCAGTTGCCTTGTGGGTTGAAAATCGCTTTAAACTCCCTGTTGCACAACCTAGATTTCTCAAGACTTTCCCCAAATTGCCTCTCCAGCACTAGGGACAAGTCTGAGAATTTCAGCGAGAGAGGAAATTCCCTCCGAGAGCCCAGAGAGGTTCAGAGGGAAAAAAGCGCTCAGCTCTGCCACTTGCACTGCTGCTGTGTTTATCGCTGGCAGATGGTGGAGCGGCTCTGCCCTTTGGCCAGGGCAGCAGGAGAAGCAAGTCCCTGCCCTGGGACATACGGGGAGAAGAGCAGAAGGAGAAGGGAGCAGAGTTTGGAGCGAGTCCCCTGTGATCTCTCCTCCTTCCTTTCTCCTCTTACCCTGTGGTGGCATCACCTGGTGCAGGGGGACAACGGGCTCTCCCCGTTCTGCTGCCCCATCTCCTCCTGGAGCACTCCTGCCAACGCCGCCTGCCCAAAGGACTTGAGCAGGGGGGACTCCCCGGGACCCTCTGGGTGTCTCGCTCCCTCCTCTTCCTCAGTCCCGGGGGGCTCAAAGCACCAGCCTTGAAGCGCTGCCTTTGTTTGCAGAAGGCACTGGCAGCCCTGGCTCTTTCTTGGCTGGGGGCTGCGGGAGGAGGGGCTGCTGCGGGAGCAGATGGTCCCTGCTGGAGGGTTTGGGGGCCCGGCCGGCAGGTTGGGGGGGTCCCCTTTCACCGCTCGGCTGGGGGAGGGCTCGCTTGCCTCTCACATGGTCAGTTCCCAGCTGAGCTCCTCTATGGGATTATGCTGCTATTCATCTAATTGAAATTGTATTTGGATCAAGGAGACAGTATCTCTTTCCTCGGAGGATCTATTATGCATTAACTGTGCACAAAGGCATCCTCCTGCCAGAGCAGAGGGGGTGTCGGGGCGGCCAGGCCCTGCTCTAACTTCAGCTCTGCTGAAAACAGCCCCAGCTCCCTCCTGCAGCTCAGCACAGCCCATCCTTTAACCCCTCTCTCCCCAAAAGGGCTGCTCAGCGCCTTCTTTCCCTCCCCTTGCATTGTCCTGCTCTGCTCGCTGACAGCACTGTGAAATCCATGGCTTGCCCTGCAACTGCAGCAGGGCTGTCCAGCCTCACAGAGGCCATGGGTTCCCACCCCTTGCCCCCCCCCCCCCCCCCCCCCGCCACAGGATCAGGCACCACGCCTGGGGAGTGTGAGAAAAGTTGCAGTATCATCCTGGGCTGCCTGGCTGGGGTTACAGCAAGTCCCTGATTCCACCCTGCAGAGGACACGTCCCCTCCTGCATGCAGCCAGGCAGTCACATTTATAGCCATACCTCCCTCAGGAGATGTAAACCCACGGGGGCACCGGGAATCTGCAAATCAGTGCAACTATCTAAGTGCAGAATGAGGAGGGTAAAAAAAAAAAATCACACCCCACCCACGATGGCTTTATGGCTGAAATCACCTTGCACACACCCTCCTGGAAGAGCTGCCAGAGTTCATCTGTTACCAGCTCATTCCTGCAGATAAGAACGAGACCTGTTTCTCTGAGCTCTGTAGGAGCAGGAGAACTTCTAAGTGGAAAAGGAAAATCTTTTAAAATAAAGAAAAAAGAAAGATGGAGATGATTGCCCTTGCAAAGAGCTGCGTGAGCATCTGGCATGAGGCAAAGAGTAGGGAAGGAGAGCTGTATCTGTGAGACCCTTCCCAGGGGTCATGGCTGGGGGACCAGAGGCCAGGGTGGGATCTTCCTGACCATGATAACCCCCTTCAGAAACTGCAAGCGGTGGGAGTGGAGCAGGGGACAGTCCCTTGACTGCACAATGGCTGGTTCGGGAGTCCCTGCTGGCTGAGTTCATTTGCAAGCATAATCCCTCTGAGAACAGCTCATGAAGGGTGCCAGAGGCTCTGCTTGCCGCCCGGGGAATGCTGTCCCGTCTGCTCAGGGCTTGTCCTGTCAGCTGCAGATTTGCAACCTGGGCTGGCCTGCTGGGCCAGCTCTGGCAGCTCAGTCTCAGGCTGTAGGTGTGGGAGCTACTCAGGCATTCGGTGGCTTCGTGAGCAGCAGCTATTGATGGCAGGGAGATCCTGAGGTCACAGGTCCCTGTGGTGGCCCAGATGGGGACAACGCTGGCCAGGCCAGCAGAGATGCCTTGGCTGTGCTACAAGAGCGCTGTGTCAGGTCAGGTTCAAAGGGGCACTTGGCTTAAATATACCCTTTGCTAGTTTGGGGACACCAGCCCTGGCCACCCACCAGCTTCCTCTGGGCTTGGGAGTCCCGTGTCTCCACTCACAAGGAGAAAGGAAGATCAAAGCTCCCCTGACATTGGTGCCAGCCCTGCGGGCACAGGGGATGGAGGGTGCCTGCTCTGCAGCTCTCAGCCGCTCTCTGCAGCTCTCAGCTGCTCTCTGCTCTTCTGCATGGGGCATCCTGAGTTGTGCCGCTGACAGTTGTTCCTCTTCTGCCCTTAAAAAGCTGGAGAGGAGGGACGGCTGTCCCTCCATGAGCCTCATTCTCCTGGTGCATCCTGTGAGACAACTCCTTCCTCACAGCCCCTTCCCATCTCTCCTCTGGTGAACACCCTTCCTCTGCTAGTATTCCTACCCATCCTCTTCTAGCACCTTGTCACAGGAGAGACGATAAAACTGCTTGGCTTCATCAGGCACTGCATTCCTTCTCATGCTGGCCTGGGGTATTTGGGACAGGCTGTGGGCTCCCCTGTGTGCAGTCCCCAGCGTGTCCCCCTTTCACCTCCCAGCCTGGAATAGCCTGGCTTCTTGTGGGATCTGGGGCTCCCTGGGGGGTCCAGGCCAAGAGGGAGGACTAAAGCGCAGAGGGGCTGGCACTGCCTGAGCAGCGTGTCTGGGTGCTGCTGAGGGATGAGTGACTGTGATCTTGTGCTGCTGGAGCCCCTTTCCAGTAGGGTCCATGGGACTTTCTTCAGATTCCTCTGTGGTGCACTGGAAATCTTGGCGGTGTCCCCCGACCTGTTCTTGTCTCTCTCCTTTCTTTGCAGCTTCACCTTTTGTTGGTCATTTTTGGAAGTGCTTCCCCATGTGGCTGGGTGGTTACCTGAAGATATACAACTGCACCGTGACAAATGGCTTGATGCTCCTTGGTCCACCTGGGTCTTCTGCTTTTCACCTTGTATGTAGAAACCCTTAGGGGCTTGGTTGGGAGAGGCTGAAATGATCCCAAACGTGGATATCAGGTGGGAGAGGAGATGTCACACGGAAAGAGACCCCAGCTAATCAATAAACTATATATAAGCTTGCAGAGCCTTTCCTGGTCATAGGATTTGTGCCAAATCTCATCCGTTTTAGACAAACCAGATCTTCTCTATCCATGCGTGAATCCAACTGAACATGAAGGAGATCCAGTTTAAAAGCTCCAGGGCCCCAACGCAATGTAACAAAGCAAATGTCGGACTTTTTCAGGAATCAGTAGATGGTAAAAGGAGTGATTTCAAAGGAGATACCATGGCAAACAAGACAGTTGTTTGCTATACTCTCTTGATGCCCCCCCATCATTCTGCATAGAGAAAGAATGGTTAAATTCAGCTTTTAATGCTGATGCTGAAGCCTTCCAAGGAGCTGGTAAGAGGGAAGGGTGTTGTGGTTGTTCATGTGCTAAGCAATGCAATGAGAAACCCACACCCGCTGAGCTTCTAGGGATTTTTGTAACGTGGTGTCAGCAATTTGGAGTTCAGCTCAGACTATGGAGATTTGTAACAGAAACTTAAAATTGACCTGAATGGGGATGTCTGGACATGAAACCAGCAGGAGAAACAGCGAGAAGGGTTAAAAGAATGGCATGTGCTGATCTGCTAGATCAGCAGGTCATCAAGAGCAGAGCAATCGGCATGCAACTTCTCAAGACATCTGGAGCAGTAAAACAAAGGACACCCTAAAACAAAGGAGAGATTACACCCAGAAAGGAGCCCAAGCAGCCCGAGTAAATCAGCATCGTTCCTAATGACTCACAGAGGCAGGACAGGATGAAAAGGCAGAAGATGACAATCATTGTCTGTTCCTAAAGGGTACAAGAAGCACGCACAAGACCCGGTGCATAGCCACCCATCTAAGGAGAATCCAGGAGCCGTGATGAGGCATTGAGAGCTGATGCCCCTTATTTCCCACGTCACCACAAGTGGTCCTGACCAGGCTGCTTGGGCACACACATTTTGGTGCTTGTATGGGAGCAGGAAAGAGTGTGTGAGTGAAACCTGGGAGAGACTGAGTGTGAGTTGAATCACCTTTGCCAAAAATAAAAACTGCCTTCCCCTCCTAGATTATCTTGCATTGAACCTTGTGCTGCAACTGGAATTTTTGCATTCCCCAGTGACCTCCACGGCCATTTCTAATTGTGGTGGTTTGCATCTTTGTTTCTATAGATGAAAACACTAGCAGGTGACAGCTCCTGCCATGTGGATGCTGCTGGAGTCTGACTTCTGGTAGAGAGACAGGGTTTGGATACCTACCTCAGATGCAAGTAGGGTGCACCAGGGAGATACAGCTAAAGCCAAACGGCTTTGCGAACTGCTTAAATGTATGCACACAGGCACACGGCAGTCTGGCCTTTAACCAAGCCCTCCAGTGTCAGCTCTGTCTGTCTAGTGCTGGACTGGATCTGTGCAGCCACAAATCATAGCCACATCTTCTAGCAGCTCAAGGGAGCATAAGTTACAAAGGATTTTTGCAGGGGAGTTTTCCCATGAGTGCCCAGGTTAGAGGCATTAACTAAGACCCTGTGGGCATATAGATTAAATGGTTTGTGGCCAGTTTCAGCTGGCCATGGCTTCCTGTAATAAAACTATGTGCGTGCCCATGTAAGCCAGAACCTAGCTATGCGCACTGACTCTTTTCTGCTCGGACATGGGTGGTGCTAGGCACTGGTCTGCGAGCTGTTGTGTGCTATGGGAATGCTTCACCAAGCCAATCCACCTGCAGCATCAGTCTGCTCTCACTGTTGGGGTGCTGCAGGCTGGGGGCTTTCAGGGAACTCCCCTGCTTCACCCCTTTGATTTCTCCCCACCGCCAGGCTCTCAGGCTGCTGGGGCGACTGGCTGCGTCTCCCTGCAGTCCAAGGCGCCTCTGTGCCCTCTTTAGTCCGAGAGGCAGTCCTCATCCATGTGCGACCTCTCTGCACCTTCTGCTGCCTTGACATTAGCAAGTGTTATAGTCATTATATGGATATTGCAGTTTGGGTTGTTTAACCCAGACCTGCCTGGAGTCCCTGGCCAGGCTCTGATGTTATTAACTAGATAAAATGTGATTTACTTACACATTAGTAGCCTCCACATCATAAAAAGCAGTTTCAGTTTCCTGCTGGGTCCTAAACACAGCTCAATAACAGTCTTAAGAGTGCACAAACATGGGCTCTGTTTTTCTAAGTGCACCTGCCCCAACTTGAAGTGACGCACCAGGCACGGAAAAATATTTGGTATCGTTTGTGCCCCCACAGTCCTCTCCCTGTGACCAAAATCTTCCCTTTATTATGTGTTTATTTAATATTTTGACTTATATGCCATGTTTGCAGTAGGGGAAAGGGCCAGGCCAGCAGGAGATGTAGCAGCACCAGCAGGACTGCTGATGCACCGAGCCAGACTGTCCCTGTCTGCCAGTTGTGGGGAGATCAGTCCTGATAAGTTCCTGGAGTTGTTTGAAATCCAGCTTTTCTTCTAAAAGTGTGGTATGGACGATTGCTTTATTGTCCTTCCGTAGCTTCTGGAACCTTCTCCATCCCATGGACAACATCCTAAACTTCTGTATGTGCTGGTCTCTGGCTTCGCACTGAGGGGTGCCTTGCCTTGGGTTTTCTTGGTACCATCACAAGCTGCATCTGATGTATGACATCAGCCATGTCATACACCCAGAAGCTTAGGTCATACCCTTCTCTTACAGAAGCAGCTCACCCCTCTTACCCTGAGTCTGACCGCAGGGCCTTCTACTGCCCCAGCTCCTCTTCCAGTGCTGCTGTTACTGGTTCTGGAGCCACCCAGCTGCAGCATCCAAACCCACCTCAAACACAAGAGGGTCTCTGCATTCACCTCCTGCAGTGCCCAGGCCAGCTGCTCCCAGGGGTGTCTGTGCACTGATGGTGCTGCTGGTGTTTTCTTTGTGCCGTGCATGCTCCATTGACAGTTGCAAACTGTTGCAAAGCAATGTCATCTGCTGTGGTTCCTGCAGCTGTTTCCAAGTGCAGGGCTTGATCTTGTCCTGTTTGTCTTACACTGTATGGCTCAGTGTGCTCTGCTCTCAGCTGCCTGATTTGACTCCTGCCTCCCTGTAATACAGTGGATACTCTTCAGTTGGCAGGCTGAGCAGTTTCACCCGTGCTGGCCACTTGCTGGTGATGTTTCCCTCTGTCTGTTAGTGACTTGCAGAGATACAGGAAAATAATGTGCCACTGCCTGGCTTGGTCTTCCCCTTTCCTTGTCACTGAGCAGTCCTGAGATTTACCTGCCTAGGAGAGCTGAGCACTCCCTTTGCTGAGCATGGCAGATGTTCCCTACCCAATGCAGAGAAAGGAAGGGACCATACATTAAACATTGGAACGGGTTGCCCAGAGAGGTGGTGGATGCCCCATCCTTGGAAACATTCAAGGACAGGCTGGATGGGGCTCTGAGCAACCTGGTCTGGTGGTAGATGTCCCTGCCACTTGCAGGGGGGATGGACTAGATGATGGCCTTTAAAGGTCCCTTCCATCCCAAAGCGTTCTATGATTCTATGATATCAAACCCATCCCATCAGCCAGAGCAGTGCGGGAGACTATGATCAGCTGGGACAGTCTGTCCCAGCAAGGATGATGAAAAATGCTGTTATTTTACACCTATGGCCTTGGGCTGTCAGTGATAGAACACACTACATCTTCATCCAGAAGTGGTCCAGAGAATCGCTGGTGTCCCCAATCAGCAGATCACCAGAGCAGGCTATGTGAGATGACAGTAGCAGGTAAGGCACAGCCCACTGCCTCTCCTTGTAAGACTGGAGGACTTTGTCAGCACCAACCAGCTGGGAATGATCTGGGATCACTCGGTGCTGGCTGCTGTGTTGGGGCCTGAAGAGCTTGTCGTCCAGGTCTGCATCCCCCAAAACAGGGGTTGCTGGATGCCAGCCAGCCTCTCTGGCCTCCTTGGGTGCCAGTGTTGCAAAATTGGCTCCTCAGCCTCAAAGGAGTTGCAAGCTATTTTGTTTTCACCTGCTGTTACTACCCTCTTTTTAAAAACATATGGTTGATTAGTTTCATTTTTACGTGGAATGCGGTGCTCAGTTTCATACCCTCTGCTACCAGAGCTAACTGAAAAATACTGAAACCAGGAGGTGCACAGGAACAAACTCCTCTGGGCTCTGCACATCTTCATCGCTGTCAGTCACAATTCCAGCTGTGGTCTGGCTCTCTTACTTGGAGATGCTGTCAGCTGCCTTTTAAGCTCTCGCTGTGGTTTATTTTACTTAGAATGAAAGGATTTGAGAGATATGGGTCTCAGTCAGTGTCAGAGCTGTAACTGCTCAGCATCATGGCATAAAGCTACACCATCCAGCTCCTGCTGGCTAATGCCTCTGAAAGGCTCCTGTACCTCCTTTCCCCTCGGTCAATACCTGGGACTGTTTAAAATCTCACTGTGGAGCTCCAGCGTGGAGGTGGGGAATGAAACCTTCTCTGCAGGAGCTGACAGGCTGTAGTTGAAGACCCCAACACCCACTGCGGCTCCCTTTCTGCTTTGTTTTGAATTAAGTTAGACAAGGGCACCTAGCAAGCTGCCTCGCCTGCCTGGCACAGACACTGCCTCCGGGGACAACTCTCCTGTTGGAATATCTGGGTTGCAAAACACAGTCAGTGCAGAGTTGGAGGGGTCCCAGCAGTCAGCACAGAGAGTTACCCTGCAAGGGATATCAAAAACAGGGCAATAGTCACGGTATTTCAGAGTACCGGGTAACCTTGCCAGGGGAATTTCTGAAGCATTGCTTCATTGGGTGCAGGGAAGTGAACTGGGTTTCTGGGATATCTAGAAAATGTGTTGCATTGGCCTGTTTTACCTAAGAGGCAATTCACCTCCGACCTATGAAATGAGTGTGGAAATGATTGCAGGCTGCTGGTGGCTTTGGCAAATGGAAAATGCAATAGGAAGGGGTCAGTAAGGGGGATCCAAGGAGAATGACGCGGAGCTGGCAGGATGAGCAGCAATGTGGCCCTTCAGCGAGGGGTCTGCTGGCTCCAACGGGACCATCGATGCTTCCCTCTGCCCCACCAGCACCGCGCTATGCCCGGTGAGACATGGGAGGAGAAGCAGCAGGATGAATGTCCCCTGCCCCCACCGCTTCCTGTTTGCTTGCTTCAGCTTTCTAAACTTTACCTGTCCCGGTTGCCACCACCTCATCTAAGAGCTCCTTCTGGTCTGCAGCGTGCTAGACATCTAAGGGAGAGGAGCAGGAACCGGCACAGCGGAGCTGCAGCTGTTTGCACACCCAGGACTTCCAGAAAACAAACTCTAGGCAGGGGAAAGACGCACAAACTGTATTTGCATGAGCCAAAAAGGGGAGACAAGGAAGAAAACATCCTCTTGTAGAAAAGCCCGTGACTCACTGAAGCCTCTGGCCTCTGCAGACCAGAGCTGGCTGAATTCATTGGTATGCATTTAGCTTGCTTTTCCCATCCTGATTCTCTTCGGGGTGACTTGTTTTTTCACGTGTGCTTGCCAAGTGATTTAGGCGAGCAATTATCAGCTGATTTTCACTAGATCTCACTTCCCATCCCATGAGTTCAGGAGTATCTGAAACCATTTCCTGCTTGAATTAGGACAAATTTCGAAAATTTCATGGAAGAGGCCATTTAAAAAAATATTTAGTTTGAATTAATCTAAACATTTCATTGGAATAATTTATAAATATTTTATCCTCTTCCAACTTTTTAAAAAAAGCTTTTAAAGTATAAATTGCCAGAAATGTCTAAATGAAAAGTCATTTTTTAACTATAGCTTCTTAGAACAATGGATAATTTTTTTAAAAATAACCCCCCCTTTTAATTTGAATGAGGCTTGGGTTGTTTCCCTCCAGCAGTTGCATATTTCTGTTCACACCCATTTGCAATAACACTTTTCAGCTGGGCCACTTCTGGCCAGGTTTGCTGCAGACAGACTCTTAGGGTTTCTTGGGACTGCTCCCGGATTATCGTCTTTTCTGATGGGATTGATTGCTAAACTACAGAGCGTCGCTGCTGGTCTGGAGCAGAGCGAAAGTTTTTTGGGGAAAGACTGATGCGCTGCAAACAGAGGATGTTCGTTGTGTGTAAACACTCTTGCTTGCATGGGAACCCAGACAGGTAGGCAGCGCTGCTCTGTGTACAACTGTTATGGGCCATGGCTTGGCTGGATGATGCCAGCAGCCACTTGCAGTTGAGTGAGACATTTCCCAGGAGACAGCACCCTCCTGGTTGTGCAGAGGGAAGGACCCTCTCCTGTGACCAGATGTTTCCCCTCCCTGCGAGCTCCCAGTCAGCCCAGCTTCCCGTGCATGCTGGGAATGGCTCAGCCATTCTTCTCCTTCATTGTAAGTGATCTCAGCAGTTCTGGTTTTGTCAAAGGGAATAAATGGAGAACTGAATGGTGACCGGCACAGCTCATGTGTGAATGGGAGCAGATGGTGGCGACTGGGAGCTGCCTCTGTGCTCTTGCTGAGGGAGAGAATTTAACTCTTCACTTTGCACCATGGCAGGAGTGAAAATGATGCTGGGCTTCTGCAGGCAGCTCCCAACGTCTCCTGTGGCCATGCGGGAGCTATGACTATACCAGCCTCCAGTCTTGGCTTGGCTTATGATGGATTGGCTCCTGCTGAAAAATATAGCCATGATCCCAGAAGAAAGACATGCAGTTTCCTCCGTGGGTCTGAGAACAAGCCTTGGTGGTGGCTACTGGATCTCAGAGCCTCATCGTTTCTGCCTTGTCTAGTGTATTGCATCTTTTCCTTCTATTTGGTCATTTATTGGTTGTATCTGATCATCCTGGGCAGCAAGCAGGACACTGTTGCCTGTTTCCCATTGGGGATCCAAACCTTTCCATGGTGCAACGTAATGCCCATGGTGCCCCTGTTGCAGCTTTCTGGTCCCCTTGGGCTGAGCTCGCCATGGCGATGTGAGTTTTGCCACTGCTTGTCCATCACAACAGCCTCTCCAACTGGAGAAGTCTCATGTTTGGTCCTCACAAATGTTCTTACTAAATAACAAAAACTGGAGAAAATGAGACCAACGCTTGTAGAAATCAGGAGGGCAAATGAAGGCAACTGTGGCAATGCAGGCAAAGGCAGAGCATGGCCACCCTGCATCCTGGCAGTGAAAGCTGAGTGCAGGTCACACAGGGCATGAGGTTCATTTGGCAAAGCGAGGCTCTCTGAGTTTCTGTGAGCCTACCCACACTGGCCCTTATTGACAGGAAATCCAGGACACAGTCCATCTCTTCCTAGCCAGATGCCTCCTTTTGGTCTGGCCAGCATAAAGCCCATACTCTCTTTTCACTGTAGGACTTCAAGTAACCCCTGAGATGCAGACATCAACCTTGGAGACTTGCACTTACTAGATGACCTCTGTGCCCATCCTCTCTGGCTGTGTTTTGTGGTTCATTTAGGTGACTCAGCCCCGCCTGGCTTTTTCCTCTGGGATGGGACTCCCACAACTTGGATTAGCAGATTGGAAAACCTTTCAACCATAAACCACCTCAACATGTAAAAGACCTCTGGCTCCTTTGAGCACAGAGTTGGGCTTTTTTTCTGTGTCCAGCCCCCATGGTTTTCTAGGGACACTCTGTCTTTTGGGTCTGGACAAGGCTAGGACCAGGAGGCTGTGATAAAATGCTCAGATCCCCACCATAGCTGACCACAGCCAACCACAGGTTCATCACTCTTTCTCCAAGGCTCTGCTCCTCCTCTGGATGAATTTAGACCCACACAAGAGTAATGCTGCAGAGCGCCAGTACTAAACTCTGTTGTCAGCCAAACTGAGATGTAGTTTACAATAGTACAATGACCTCAGAGATGATTTGCTGAGGAAAAATAAATGGGCTGTGCCCTTTTTTTACTTCCTTAAAAAGTCTGCCTAGTGTGGCTTCCTTGTTTTTCACATTTGATTTGCCAGGAAGGTCACGTCTGACATTTCTTGGTTTTCCTGTAGGACTTGTTAGAGGTCCAACGTGCAGAAAATGAGCTTCATCTGACCCTCACTGATGAACACTGAAACTTAAAGGACTAACCTTTTCTCCCTGCTGTTTATTTAGTCATTGAGTGAAACAAACAAGAATGACTGACATGTTTAACCATTTTGACACAAGTCAAGCAATGGGACTATGTTTTCCTTGTGCATCTGATGCTACAAAACCACCTGCTCTATTCCACCCAAAAATTCAGCAAGTGAGACATATAAGATCCGACTTTCTGATGTTGAAAGAAAACAAACAAGCCTCTAGTTTCCCCCTCAGGAAAACAAATGGTCTTTTGTTACTTCAGTGTGGCCCTCTGGCCAGCTGAAGATTGGAAATCCAGAATTAGCATTTTAAAAAATTCCCAAGCATGGATTTTGCAATCTTGCAATTGCACTGCAATCCCTAACAAGAAAGAAAAGCAATGAGTGGAAAGTCTTTTACCATCACTTATGCCAATTCCTTTCCTTCTTCCCTGGCCAGTCTTTGCTTGGCTGCTTGGCACTCCCCCAGGAAGAGATTTTGGGGAAGAAGGGGGAGCTATCTGTACCCACACCACGTGGCAGCTCTGTTCTTCTCCCTCCCCTTGTCCAGGGAAATGGGGTCAGGCTGCCATGGCTTCTTTCTCCATCTCTGCAGGCTCCTGCAGGCGCTGCCCCAGGCTCGGTGAAGAGGACAAAACATCTCTCCAGGACTGGGCTGTGCCTGTGGCGGGCGGGATGAGGTCGAGGTGGGGAACACAGCAAGTAGAAGGGATGCTTCATGATTAAGATGTAGAAGGGGCAGGAGAGGTGGCTTTATGGGCAGTCATAAGGTCCCCATCCCTGGCAGGGGCAGGGAGCAGAGGATGGAAAACCCTTCCCTGGGGCCAGGCGTCCCTGCCCTCCCCTCCACGCTGGTATAAATAACACAGTGGTGACTCACCCGGGGAGCAGGGCTCTGAGCTGCAGCCGTGCTGGCTCTGCTCGCCCTGTTCTGTGTCTTCTGACCCCACGTTCCCACAAGTGATGCATGTTTTCCCTGCAAGTCCCACACAGTGGCTGTGAGCACCCCAGGGGGGATTTCTGAATGCACATTGCCAAAGGGATGTGTCCTGGGAGCAAGTCAAAGCAACCCAGGAGGGAGAGAAAAACTCCATTGCTAAAACACCATGGGCCGGCCAGAGGACTTGGGCCACAGCAAGCCCTGGGATCTTCCCCATGGTGTGAGAGTGGGGTTGGGACTGATGGCCTCTGAAGAGCCACAGGCATATGGCATCTATATGTCTTTAAAGAGTGTGAGGAGCAATGTGGTCCCTCCTGGGGCTCTGCAGCAATTTAGAAATGCTGCAGATCCCTGAAGGCATCTGCACCAAAGGACAAGGCATCTCATGCTCTGAGACCAGGCTGGGGTCCTTGGGGCAGAAAGTTCCTGCGTCCGCCCCGCTCTGCCCCCAGCCTGTTAGTTCAGGCTCGTGCACAATGTGTGGGGCTAGGGCAGCTACCAGCAGCATCCCACTGAGTCCCGAGCCTCCTGCTCTGACCACCCAGGTCCCTTTTGGTGTATGGTGTGGGGCTTGCTTGCAGAAAGCTCCTGGAGGGAAGGCCAGCTTTCAGCACAACCTTGTTCCCTGCTTGTTGGCTCCATGAAAGACTCTGCAAGTGCCCAGAGTACAGTGCTGATTGCTGTACTCTGTGCCCTTGTGCTCGGGGCACATCCCTGGAGCCTGCTGGCTGGATCCTCCCTGCACCCACAGCCCAAAGGAAAGTACGAGGTGATGTCACCCATTTGCTGGGTAGCTGCTACCGTGCCCTCCCTCAGGCCGCCTGGTAAATCCCAGAGAGGGGAGTTACTGAAGCAGGACAGTTCCTAGCAGACTCTAGACCATGCCTGTGCTCGATCAATCCATTCACCTGTGTCCCATCTTTCCCCCTGACACCTGAGTCCTGCCACTACTCAATGACCACATCCTGCGCCCTTCGAGTCAAGTAAATAGTCTATCAGGAATGTGCCCAAGCTGTGTGTATCTCTGTGTTTGTACAAAGGTTATTTCATCTCTGGCAGGTCATGATTCTCTTTCCATGGTGGTTTTGCACTGCCACAGTCCTTCCGTGAGAAGCTGCTCAAGTAGGTGTCATAGTGCCATTTCCAAAATGTCTTTGGGACAGATTTGCAAAGCATAAAGTCACCTGTCAGTGAAGTGTCTCTGTCTCTTTAATGCTCCTGGTACCACAGCACTACAGAGCTGGGTCACAGCTACCTCCCAAGGAAAAGATGACCTGAAAAGTGTCCTCAATCCTTCAGATCCCCTGAAATAAGCCCTGCAAAACGAGACCAGTAACAAGGCCAATGAAGGGACACGGTGTTGTGCAAATATTACCAGCTTATCTACTTATCTGGATTATGCAACAGGGATAGATGGATGGAAGCATCCTGTAAACTTCTTTAATGCGTCTTCTGAGCTTGTAGGAGGTATTGCAACACTGCGGCTCGCTCTGCTCCAAGGTGTGAGGCATGTACTGGGGAAATTCTTGACTTACCTGCTGGCTCCCAGACAGACACTGTCAGCGCCTCTTGCTTAACCCTCATGCAGCACTTGCTCATAGGTCACTGTGTGACTTTCCTGCTTCCCAAGAAGCAAGGCAGGAAGCAGAGCCAGTGCTTTCAAGAGAGGATAGGGGCACATGCTTGCCCTGCTCGACTCTGGTCGCGGAGGAAGGACAGGAGCACATTTTGCTCACTGAGCTCCCAAGTTGCATTTCTAATTAATTTTGCCAGCAGGGAGCCGAGCAGGATGGCTGTCCTGGGACTACCTGGATCAGGAGCCGTAAGCTCCAAAGCATTAGGGTCAGCAAAGCCATTTATGTTGCACAGCACAAGCGGCAGAGGCGGTGACCTACGTCCAGCTCTGCCTGGTGGCATCACTGGAGGCAGTTGGTGGTGGGGGACTCCTCGAAAGGCAGGGAAAAGGGCCACGCTATAAGAAGTCACCATCTCTCTCGTTTGTCCAGCCACCATTGAGGGGAGGGGATGATTGTGGGGAGGACACAGGGACATGGCCTGGTGCAGAGCATTGTGGGGGGACTGGTGCAGCAACTGGACACAGATTTCCCTTCCTGGCTGTCCTGTCCCTTTCCCTGAGAGGGCAGAGCCACTTTCAGAGCACTTAATACGAAAGGACTTGCCTCCCCCCTGCCCTCCACATTGTGGGGCATTTACACCGATGCTGAAAGCCCTGTTCTGATTTTTCCTTATGCTGGCTGTGAAGGCAGGCACCAGATGATCCTGTGATGTCCCCTCCCAGAATCTGGCTGTGATAGAAACCCCACCGCCCATCCCCTGGGAACCACGTAACCCACTGATCCATCCCGCACCCACTGCTGCTGTGGTGCCTCATTCCATCGGTGGTGATACGAAGCCGGACCATTGCCTCCTGCTGCAGGGAGCAAGAAATTAATGGCACGAGCATGCACTTTGCTTCCCATTACAGACAAAAGCAGACGTAGAGCCCAGCCAGAGGTCAGTGGTGTGTTTTGAGCCCAAGGGTGCACTCTGCTCTCAGTGCCCAGATGAGGAGCAGCCTGGTTTAGCCTCCAGCACAGGGATCTCCTGTTGCACTGCCCTGGAGTGCTCATTGCTGGAGATGAGTCCCCCTGTTTACCTGAGCTGGAGAGTTCGGCTTCCTCATTTGCCTTACAGTTTCTATAAGATATTTGAGTTCTGGTGAACCACTGCTGACCCATATTCATCTCCACTGCATCATACTGGTGATTCGAGGTGTCTCTCTAGAAGATCATTGGTAGTTCATAAAAATCTACAGCCATGACCAGGAATTACCAGGTCAAATGCTCCACCTTGGGATGGGATGCCCAGGACAGGTCTTCATCTCTTGAACTAGGTGATGATCCAGTCATCTTTGACTAGGCTGTGACACGGGTGGGGAGCATTTGGAGAAGCTCAGCACCTGCTGTGCAGGTTTGGGAGCCTCAGACTTGGGGCAGAGCCTGTACCCATTGCTTTGCAGGGAGGAGGCTTCTCTGCCAGGCTTTCCCGAGAGCAGACTCACCAGCAAAGCACGCCCAACCCTGGTGGGGCAGTGAGCAGCCAGCACTGCCACCAGTTTCCTTGTTATTTCTAATAAATCCCTGGGCTCGGTGCTTGCTGCGCACTTGCAAGGCTCAGCTGCTGGTGTGGAAGTCCTGGTTATTCTTGTCCTCCTGGTTTTCTCCCATCCTCTGTTCTAGTTTCTCCTCCCTGGAGTAGGCTTGCCTCTCCTGACCCCTCATGTTCCTTCCAGCCTTCTTCTCCCCAGAGGAGTTTGGGACACGTGGACTCCCGCAAGAGAAGGGTCTGTGTGTCCCACGCACACACTGGTTTGTCTCCCAGCAGATGCACGGGGGCAGGAATCGGGACATCCAGCTGTTTCCCTGTTTGTCTGGCTCTAATTGACATATTCCTTGTGGCTCAAATGGAAATCCTATCTGTGTCAAACTGCACAAATCCCCCTGAAATAAGCCCTTGGCACTAGAAGCTCTGATCGTCCCAAGCGTAAGCTAAATAGGATTTTGTTCAATTTACCTTTATACACAGACCAACTCCATCCCATCAGGCTGGATGGTCTTGATTTTGCAAGCAGAGAAGAAAGGAGCGGGAAAGAACAAAAATAAAATATTCCTGAGGGTAGAGAGGATGTGTGAATCCCTCATGTGAAATGGCTTTTAATTAAATCACTACAACAAGCACAGTCTTCACAAACTACTTGTAAACCTGTGTTGTTTCGTCTTGTCAAATATTTTATTTAACCAAAGACAAAAAAGTAGATTTGAGTGGACAGGAGTTTTTTGCAAGTGTCACAATTCTGTAGCTAGAAGAAAAAGAAATGAAAGATGATAATATTTTGGAGATGCTGCAAGATTTTTATTATAGCATTTTGATTTATTTTGCTCAATTTAATAGGTTATTTTCTGTTGAATTTGATGCTCATGAATTTTATTATTGTTTGAGGGGAGATGCCTGCTCACACCAGAAAGTTAATCCAGGAAATAATTCTTATAGAGAAAGCTCCAACATTTTGATTTCCAGAGAATCTGAATGCACATTTTTTTGTTCTTTTTTAGTTTTGGTGGGTTTTCTGTGTTTTGAGTGATTACTCCTGTTCTGAGGGTAGTTTTGACCTTCTTTACTTTAAATGGGGCTGTCAGAAAGGGCACAGCCAGCCCACCAGCTGCTCTCTGGATTTTGGAAATTCATTTAAATCAGTGGCACAAACTCTGCATGAATTCTGGTGGAAAAAACCCAGGATTTGGTGGGGCTGGCCGTGCTGCCATCGTGGTCTGCTGCAGGGCTGAGAGAAGGGCTCTCGGATCCCAGTGTGGTGCCTCTCCCATCGCTCTGCAGCAACAGGAGACTCGCAGGACTTGATGGATCCCCACGGGACAGTGTGCTCCTGGGCTGCGCAGCATGGAGCTGCTCTGCGTTTAGTTCCCCTGATAAATCCAGCGGAAAAGACAGTATGGGTTTGGTTTTTTTTTATAAGCAAACCAAAATGTGAGACTTGAGTGTATTGTCTCAGCTCCATCAGAGGAGCAAGCTGAAAAATGGCAAGCCTAAGTGGGTCCAGAGCACATGCAAAGGAGAAGGATCAATATTTAAATGGACAACTGTGCTGGTTTTGGCTGGGATAGAGTTAATTTTCTTCATAGTAGCTAGTATGAGGCGATGTTTTGGATTTGTGCTGAAAACAGTGTTGATAACACAGGGATGCTTTCGTTCCTGCTGAGCAGTGCTTACACAGAGTCAAGGCCTTTTCTGCTTCTCACCCCACCCCACCAGCGAGGCGGCTGGGGGGGTGCAAGAAGCTGGGAGGGGGCACAGCCAGGGGGGCTGACCCAGACTGGCCCAAGGGCTGTTCCATACCATATGGCATCATGGCCAGTATAGAAACTGGGGGAAGAAGGAGGAAGGGGGGGATGTTCAGAGTGATGGCGTTTGTCTTCCCAAGTCACCATTACGCGTGATGGAGCCCTGCTTTCCTGGGGATGGCTGAGCACCCGCCTGCCGATGGGAAGCAGGGAATGAATTCCTTGTTTTGATTTGCTTGTCTGCGCAGCTTTTCTTTACCTATTAAACTGTCTTTATCTCAACCCACCAGTTTTCTCACTTTTACTCTTTCGATTCCCTCCCCCATCCCACTGGAAGGCCGTGAGCAAGCGGCTGTGTGGGGCTTAGTTACTGGCTGGGGTTAAACCATGACAAAAACACATCTGGGAATATGAAAGGGAATTTCCTAAAATACCATCCTGACAGCATGGAGAACTGGTATTTCTCCTCTTTTTCCTCCAACAGAAAGCACCCTGTGAGTGGAGGCTTTTGTCCAGCTGTTTCTTAGAAGGCTCAGCAACCCCACGGTGTCACGTCCCCACAGTGGCACTGCGTGACGTGATGCCTCTGATGAGTAGCATCATGCAGGGCTTTGGGCGGGTCGGAGGGATGCAAACTGGTCTGCATCAGACACTGTGCCTCCAAATGTGAGGAAGACTCATAGCCTGCTGCAGGACCCTGATTCCTCCTCTGCACCAGCCTGGAGCCATGTCCCTGCCAGCGGCTCCTCCATCCCACCTCAGCCATGCTGATCTGCCCAGCGCAGTCCCTGTGTCCCTCTGTCCTGTTCAGCAGTCCCATGATGGGACAGATCCCATCACTTCTCCCTGCCATGTCGTCACCTCTGCTATTTCTGTCCAGAACTGTCACCGCCAGCTTGTCCATAGAAAGGCAAATCCCTTGTTTGTATTGATTTCTTACCCCTACAAGTGAAAGTGACCCAGCCCCCATTCCCCTGTGCTCTGCATCTCTCATTTCACCTCCAGCCTGGTCTGAGACTATCCTAAACGCCAAGTCCCACTTGGCCATGGCTGAATGCAAGACCACCCAGCCCCACTGAAAACAGCCTGGTGCCAGGGGTGCAGAGGAGACCGTGGTCCCTCCTTGTGTGACTGGGCATGTGGGGCTGCTTGCTGCCCCCCTGCACGTCCACACACCCTAAGGATGCCCGGCCTGGTGCAGCAGCTGAGCTCCCATCGAGGTGCTCACTGCACGTCTCCCCTGCCCTCCCACCCGCTTGGCATGTACTCTCCCCTCCGCCGGTGGTTGCAGGTGGCCAGGAGGGAGGTTATATATAGACAGACAGGATAAAGAAACTGAGCACAGGTTAACTGGACAGGCCTGGGACCAGGTAATCTGCCCGTGCTCTGCAGCTTGCACGGCTCTGGCCAAGCGGGGGATAATGCTCCAATGCTTCTTATAGCCAAGACGTGCCAAGACTTGGAGGTGCCTCGGCCACTCAGTATATCGCCATGGTGGATCTGGGTTTTCCTTTTGTCTTCATGTGCCATTTGGTCCCTGTGAGCAGACAGTGCTGTGTGACCGTTGGGTAGAAAGTCCTTCTGGCAGAGGGGGTGATGGGGTATGCCCCGTCTGCACCCGGATAGCCTGGGGCACGTGGGACTCTAGCTGAGCATCCCTGCTCCTGTCTGGAAAGGCTGGCCAAATGAAGGGTGTCAAATGGCTGAAAGGCTTGGGGGAAGGCAGCAGTTGGCTTGTACCTCTGCTCTGAGCTTGTGCCCTGTGGCATGAACACGAGCTTTGCTGTCAACAATATATCTTCGGGTCTGTGCAAGACGAAAGAGTAGGGTGGGAAGCAGGGCAGTGCACGCAGGTGCTTTCCTCTCCCATAACGTCTGGGATCAGATTCAGTTTGTGATCAAGACACCTGCATCCAAGTGTCAGGGTGGGTGTCTCCCGTCAGCTGGTGTCCAGGCTTCAGAGATTGCTGTGGGAGAGCTGTTTAATTCAGAGCCAGCAGAGACAAGAGCAGGTCAGTTCACCCCGAAGCTGGCACCTCCAGCCTCCCCCAAAACTCCACTCCCTAAACACCTCATGAGTGTCTTTGTATCAGACTGAACCCCCGTCTTATCAGGTCCAGCAGATGAGTTGGACTCTGCTATGGTTTGTAAAGGGACCCTCAGCTGACATAGTCCTCCCATGGTGAGAAGAATCTCACAAAAGGGGTCTCCGGGGGATGTCTGGATAAAATCAGAGGCCAAATCAGTTTAATCTGAGGTGCAGCAAACACAGCTAGCAATCAGGTGTGGTCTGATCAGCACGGCATGCACTGCACACTCCTGCACATGGCACTTGGTCCTGGAGGCAGGATCGAACGAGTCCCAGAGCTCCTCGGCCCCAGAGGGGAGTGGGCTTGCTGGATACCAGCGCAGCCATGTGTGCGGCCTTTCTTCTTCCCCACAGCATCTCCCCTGATGCTTTGAAAGGGCTTTTGCTGGACCTGTCTGGTGGATTCATAACCCCTTTCTCTATAATCAGCACATTGCATAATTACTCCATTTCTTAATCAATTGCAGTTGTTTGCAAATCCTTTCAACAAACAACTCCACGAATGCCTGTGACATCCACAGGCACTGCCCCGTCCCCGTCCAACCTCCCCGTGTCCAACCCCGTCCAACCCCATCCAACCCCAGGTCCTTCCTCCAACTTTTCTCAGCCTGAGCTGCCGGGATGCCCGGTGTCAGTGGGTCCTATGTGTTAAAGCAGAGCTGAAAACATGTTGCATGCCTTCTGAAGGGTTTGCTATTTGTGAGCTGTTCCTTCCAGTCCTGATTTGCCTTGGCCCCGGTTCTTGGGTTTCCTTTCACTCTCATACAGACAGAGAAGTTTTGGCACTGGATGGCAACAACAGCAAGCCATGGGGAACTGTGGCCCTTGTTGGCTTCTCTCTGCTGTTGGTGCTGGGCTGCCTTGAGCCTAGGAGTCCTGCAAAGCCAGTGCATGGCTTAATCGCTCAAAAGCCCCGAGAATATCCCCAGCTCCTCCATTTTGGACCTGCTAGGTAGTGATGTGTTAGCACTCATGGTAACGGTGCAGCCCCCAAACTGACAGAAGGAGGGGGGAAGTTGTTTGAAGAAAGGCTCTTAGCTGGCGTAGCTGCCCTTGATACTGTTGCGTGGGTGCAGATAAGAGTTGTGAAGAAAACTGCAGGTGTGTTGAGAGCGATGCAGGCTCCTTGAGAGTTACTAAACAGCGTGACCATCCTGCAAGCAACAAGAAGGTGTTTTAAGCTCAAAGGAGTGAACTCAAAAGAGAAGTCGGGAGGTCTGCAAGGGCAGGAAGACTTGAGTGGGGAAGAAAAAGTCCCTTGCACACTGTATCAAATGCCAATGTGAGCCAAACAGAGAAAGAAAATGGATGAAAGAGAAGTGATGGAAAAAGGGACGAGATGTTCAAGGATCCTGCTCCTGCAGGCAGTGTCCAGGAGGTGTGTGGCTGCTAGCATGACGGGCTGGGATATCCCCCAGAAAGCGGTCTGGGCAGTAACCAGGAATGATCTTGGCTCTACAGCTGCACTGTGTCATTGTATTTGCATTTTTCCTTTTTTTTTTTGTAACTTTGTTTTCAACTCTGTAATCAAAGGCTTAGCTGTGTACAACACTGTGATCAGCTTGCATGCTCTCAGATTCAGTGTGTGGTGGGAGAAGGGAAAGTAGATGAAGCTGGAAATACAAAGTCTCATCTTTCTTCAAAAGGAGCGGATCAATGCAGGGGGAAACGTGCGGGCAGCACTCAGGGCGTGCAGTTTAGGGTGGATCTGGGAATCTGACTTTGGACATGGTATCTTGCCAAGCTGTAAAGGCCAGATACTTTGAGCGCTGGGATATGGGGCAGGTTTACTACTGGCTGGACCTTGTGGCAAGACCAGGCAGTGCTCATCTTATCTCAGGGAGCTGGTAGCATGGTCCTCTCTGTGAGCAAAAGGCCCTGGATCCTTCCTTCTGCCGTCACCCATGATTTGTATCAATCAGACTTGCTTAGGACTGCTAAATAACATTTCTGGTTGCTGCCAGCTGAAGGTGCATGGGGAAGCACGAGAACTGTGCACCCTGCTCCAGGTCTCCAAGCTGGCTCTGAGCGTGCAATGAGCGCTCCGTTAATTAGACTGCTGGAGGGAGAGCCTTGTCTTCTCAGACCAGTGGTTTCTTGTATGATCACTGCTTACCTGACAAATTACTATCAGATGATAAAATCAAAAAGTATATTAAAATGTGAAGAACTCTGGGATGCCATGAGCTGGGAACTTTCGACCTGAGGTCTAAAACACATCGCAACAATCAAATTGCAACTTTATTCTGAGAAATCCCAGTCTGTGACTTTACAGGTTTGCTCTGCCGTGACAGATATTCAGAAACAGTTGCTAAACGCAGTGACAAAAATAAGATTTTAACTATTTTTGACTCTTGTTTGCCTTGCTGACTCAACACAGCTACCACTGTGGGTGCCAGATTATATTATTGCACATACAATAGCAATGCAGTTATGACCTAAATTCTGATTGCAGAGCCTCTGTCATTGACTGAGGATGACTCAGAACTTCTTGTGATTTGTTATTTGTAATTTGCCTTTTACTCCTTAGTTTAAACAGTGCACTCAGCTAATTTGGGCTTGGAAAATGCACTTTGGCAAAGCCTTTTCAGAGGGACAGTGAAACATGGTTGCCTTCATTTTTTGGTGCCCAGCTGTTTGTTTTTAAGGTGGGTATAAAAAGTCAAGGCACTAAGATATCCAGTCACTTTTGAAGCTCCTGGTCCACATGACTAATTGCATTTCAGCTAAAAAGAAGGCAGGATAGGTAAATGCATCTGCAGCTAAGTCATAAACAGCCCTTGCCAAGAGATTGCTTGTCCAGACTCTGTGGGGAAAAGCCTATTGAGTCATCAGCCTTCCTAGACATTGGGAATAGATTAGTAAGGCTTTAAAAAAACAGAAGAAAGGCCAAATTGATCGTATGTTGGAGGTGGGATGTGAAGCCTCCACGACAACTCCCTTCTTGAACATTTGAAATAAAGGTCTGGGTTTTTTTGTGTATCTGGGAGCTAGGGAAGAGCTGAGCGCGGAGCAGTTGGGCATTGTCAGACATCCAGGTCCTGCAGACAGCAGGGAAGGGATCACTTGCAAGGATTCCCAAAACATATTTTGCAAATTTTTCTTGACCTCTCTTCTGGAAGTGGAGAAGCCACAGAGGCATTGGCTGCATGCACAGCCTAGGGCAGCTGAGTGGACAAATGATGTCTCCAAGTATCCACAGCTCCTCGGCAAGGTGTCCTGACTGCCCTTCTGGGTGTGAACCACAGCAGATGGCCCTGGGGCACAACCAGGCTTTGTGACTCTGCTGACTGGTGGACTCAGACACCAGCAGTGCTGGGCAGGGTCCCTCTCCATCACCACTCTCCCCAGAAGCAGTCAGCCCACACTGAATCGTGTCTGCCCTTTCACTCTGCTGCACTGGCTTTTGCAGATTATGGGCAAGACATTAGGTACAGAGGTGACGAGACAAGAGATGAGTCCAGCTTACAGACACAGTCACCACCCACAAAGCCTTCAGGGTAGAGATCCATGCCCCTGGACTTCTAGTCACCAGAAGTTCATGAACATCTCAGGTGCCACATTTATGCTCACAGTGGGGTCACAAAGACTGTGTGACAGTGGAAAGCTTCATTTTGCTATGAAAAACTTGTCACCAGCCATAACTGCCGGGGTGGCAGAGCAGGGGCAGATGCTAGAGCCTGTATTTCTTTTTATTGCCTGTTCCAGCCAGCAGACCACATCTCCTGGGTATGTCTCTGCTCCTGATCTGTAGCTGGAGATGATATTGGGTCACCCTGGGCTGGCAGAGGAGCCCTGGGAGAAGGATTAGCAGGGTATCACAGTGCTTTACTGCATTGTTGTGGCAATACAAGTGCCAGTGTGCAGGAGTGGTGAAAGTGGCTCCTGGGGACATGCTGTATGTGCATGCTGCTGTTGAGAGATGGAGACAATTTATTCTGCTTTTTTTCCATTGTGCCTGGGTATGTAACCCGGCTCTTAGCCTCCTCTGACAATAATGCTTTGTTCCCCTTAACCAACATCACTTTTTAAATGATGCAAATAATTTTAGTGCATCCAAACAGGAAGTGGCTGAGTGTCTGGGTGTCTGAATCAACATCCTGGAGGCTGGGCCTTTGCCACCAGCACCATTACTAAATATAGGAGTTGCCTATGGATGGAAGCGCAGGTCTTGAAAATGGCAGAGCCGGTGAGACTCTGTGCCAGAATGTGACCATTGCCAAATACTACTGTTGCTCAGCCAGTTCAATCCTGCTTGCATGGCCACAAGCTGCATCATCTCAGCTCCTCTGTGCTGATGCAATCACATTTCCTCTCTGGTTGTGGCATCGGGATGGAAAGAGCAGAACAGAGGGACCAGCACTACTGCTTTGGCGGTGGGTGAGCAGCACTCAAAGGCTCCCCAAATGAATCATTTCCCAGGATTGTAAGCTCAGTGGGCTATCAGGACAGCCATGCACAGAAGGGACTTCAGAGCTACCCATCCTTCCTGGCATGCGTGGGACTACTGGAGTCACTTGCAGATCTGGAGAAAAGCCACAAGAAGGAGACAGGTCATCTGCCGCTCAGCGGGAGCCAGAGGTTACCGCCTCAAATTATGTTTTCTTCTTCTGGATAAAGAATGTAGGATTTTTTTTCAGACTTTTGCTGCAAGTTTTCCAAGAAATCTAACAAACCCAGACAAGTTCTAATTTGTCCACATTTGTTGTGAAGCATGGGAGCCGTAACTGGCAGCACAGTCCATGAATGCTGCCTACAAAACTAAAATACCTCCCTAAATCCACTTGATTGCTGTTGATAAAAATATCTATGGCTCCTAAACTAATCCCAGAATATCTTCTCTAGGCGTTACTCATTGTTCTCCTCTTTTATCTCCCATGAGGCAGCTGAGGAAGGAGATAAACAATGGCTTGAAGTAATGAACGCCCAGAAAGACTCCCTTGGCTTTTCCTGTGCTGGATCTATAGTCATGTTTGACTGTGAATCCAAGGTCTGTCCTGATGCCCAGTGCTGGGGATCTGCAAAGGCTGAGCTGGGCTTGGGTTTGACAGGCAGGCCAGGTAGCTAGAGGCTACCTGGAGTGCTGCTGAGGCAGCACTGACCCATGCTGGAGGCAGAAAGGTGTCCCCTGGGAATGCAAGACAAGGAGCCCCAAAGCCAGTCCCCAGGACACTCCTGTAGATCACTAACACGGGTGAGCAGCTAATCTGACCTTGAGCCCACCTTTCTGGCCACTGTAGATGGAGCTAAACCTACCAAAGATATTCTTGGCTGTGGTGTGGCCACATGTACCACCGTGAGGGGGATCTGAGCTGTGAAACACAGGGCACCCACCGTGCCTAAACACCGGAGCAGCTCTTCAGAGATGAGTGTTTCTACAGTAATCCCAAATTCTGGATGTCCCAACTCAGCCTCTCAACCACGTAGTTTAGATGGAGGAGGGTTCTCCTCATGCCACGGTAGAACGGTGAGAGGCTGACTTAAACCTTTCAAAGGGACATCACTGGCCCCAGGAGGGTCCAGTCCTGCCCTCAGCCAGCGGAGAAGGTTGGATAGGTAGAACAGCCACCCTGGCTTCATCAGTTGGAGAGAAGGACTTGCCTTGATGCTACTCTTCAGCAGCATCTTTGATTCTTTTCCCTGCAGCAGGGAAAATTTGAATCAGCTCCTACTAAAAATACATTTTTTGATTCTTCGAGCTTTCACACCATGCACTGCTCAGAGCTGGGAATCACCATTTTTTCACGGGACTTTAGATAAACAGTGGTGGAAGAATTAAATCCTTTGAGTACTACCAAAGGGCAGCACATTAGCCATCATAAAGCAGAGCTCTGCTGTGGTCTGAAAGGTCTGAGTTAGAACGGTTATTTTAAGGTCCAGAAAAAATACATTTCTGAGCAAGTGCCCAGAAACTCCTTTGAGTTAGTTATGATTAAAAAAAAAGTGAACTAAAGAGCATATAATCTCATTTTAACAACGTTATTAATAAAACCACAGAGATGCAGTGGGAACATCGTACTGTGCTAGCATTGTGTTCTCACCTTTCACAAACATGTTTTAGACAGAGATGCTAATCTCACAGGAACACTTCTGCTTCCTGCACGAATCTGACACTTTAAGGCAGATGTGGATAGAGTTTTTTTGTGCTGTGCTGAAAGCATCAACTATTTTTTTGTCATTTCACTAAAGAAAGTGGAAGTATTTAATGATGGGCTGGTGTGTAGGAGCAGTGACATTTCTGTGCTGCTATTCATCATGAGCATTTTGGACACACTATGCTTCTCTCTTTGTCCCAGTGCCCTATTTCAGAGCAGACTCTCACACATCTATTCTGGTTATTTGTAACACAGCAAAAATGCTGCCTTTAAAATGCAGCTGGCAATTTCATGGGGATCCAAATCCTGCCTTGTATCGACAAATTTCAGAAACTTTACCAGGACACCCTGGAGGTTGGCAGCTTCAGGGGAAAAATGACAGAAAGTTGTGAGGGGAAAGGAAAAAAGCCATAAATTCCAAAATTTTTCAGACTAAAATTAAAGAAAATCTTGATTCACATCAAAACAAAATACTGTTTCATCTCATGGGGGAAAAACTCCCAGTGTTTTCCACCAACTCAAGTATCATTATTAACAGAGAGTGACTTTTCTCACAGTGAATATGGCATTCGTGGAAATGCCAGTGATGGTCATAGGAAACTGGACATGACTTTTTGGTCTGAATAAGATGTTTGGGGCTGGACTCCCACAGCTGCCGAGCTGTGGAGCGCCTTTGTCCCGCTGTGGGTGTGCAGAGCCAGGGGGTGGAAGACTGTCTCAGTCCTCTCTGCTTTGTGAAGAACAATGAAATATTTATTGGTCCACGGACACTGAGAACATCTTGGGGGTTATGGTCCTTTCCATAGGGGCAGGGGTCTTGCTCCTGCATGTGACAGTTGGTCCATAGGTGTTCTCCAGGAGAGAGGTATGAGGGGCCCAGAGAGACCTCCTAACCTGCTGCTGGGGGACACATCCGTGGATGGAGGCAGGACTCAGACCAAACACCCCATGTCCTAGCTGAGCCTCAGCCCTGGGGTCTCAGTTAGATGTGAACTGACCCTCCCAAGAGCCAAGCAGCTGACTTTGTTACAAAGGCCTATAATAAAAGCAGAAATTTTGTTTCAGTTGGAACAAAATGTTTCTGGCTAATCCCAAACATAACACTTCGCTGGTGAGAAAGAGGGAAAATAAATGTGGCTTGATTGATTTGAATTGATTATAAAATCATTTTCTGGTTCAATGATTTAATTGAAAATTCAATTGTTCTTGCAGCAGAAATTGTTATCTGGCCTTCTCAGAGTCAGAAACCGATAAGAGCATGGGATGGGCCCTGTCCTGACCAGAGACTGGCTGGAAGGCATTGGCACAAGTGAGCTGGAAGGTGGGCATGGATCCTGCACCTGCTCCTCAGCCAGCAGCCGCCCCGTGCACAGGGGCCACCACACGTCATTTCTTCACATGCCCCATTTGGCAGATGCCTGTGGCAGTGTCAGCTCTAGGGTAAGCTCAGGACAGGCCATCTCATTCCTGAGGGACTTGCTGAAGTTCCAGGTGGTGTTCAGCCGGACATGACAAAGCCGATGCCAAGGTCGTGGGAGCAGTGACCGCTGCCATGCAGGGGACATTTATAACCCACGTGCCGTGACAAGGGGCAACATGCCATCTTCATGACCTGCCCTTGGACGTGAGCAAGGGGTGGGTAAAGTGATGGTGGGTTTCTGGAAAGGGAATGGCCCAGCTGGGAGTGCCCCGTGGGTGGGGGATCTCAGCTCTTAGTGCTGAGCGTGGGAGCTCTGGATGGAGCTGGAGGAGCTATTTCTACCTGCAGTCCTTGCTGCCCTGCTGGGGTCACGGGCCAGGGCAGCAGGCAGATGGTCTATTAGTTTAGGTAGGGTTGATCCTGACAGGGAAGGAGGGGGATGGCTTCCTTAGGTCTTTCTCATCCCAGCTGTCTGTGGGATTTACTGGCATCTCATTGCTATTGGTTGATCTCATTTTCACTGTCTCGCCTTGCCCTGTATTGCAGGGAGCCAAGGCACAGAGATGTGCCGGTGTTCCCGTGGGAGCTGGGAACGTGCTCCAGCTGTGGGTCCAGCTGTGCCTCCCGCCAGGGCAGCCCCACGCTGGGAGACCAGGGCTGCACTGAGGTCCTCTTCAACCGCAGGATCAGACCGGCTCTGATGCAGCCTCTGGGCTGCCTCTCCACAGAGGGCTAAGACAGGGACTGAGCCAGGCTCCTGCTGTGGTTGTCCTTAGGGCTCAGCCCTTTCCTAAGGCCTTTGATGCTACGGGGATTTAATGCAGCATTTGAAGGCCTCTTGTAGGTGTGTCTGCTCATGTCCTCCCGCTCCAGGGCTGGGCTTGCTGTCTGTGGTGGAGCTTGGGCATGGAGCTACAACAGAGCGGAGAGAAGGCAGCAAGGATGCTCTCAGGGTATGTTAAGTGCAGGATGAGACATCCATGCCACAGCTCTTATGCCACTGCATGCTTGATTGCTAACACAGAATGAACCAACTGCAGCAGCAGTTTTGTTTTCTCTCAGCTGAAGCCTGGCTTTCTCACCGTTCAGCATCCCAACCGTCACAAGTCGGTTGGGTTGTACCTCCGCAGCACTATGCATGCAATGAGGAAGCACTTGTAGAGCCACAGTCCAACACAGGCACCACCACAGAGCTAACCTGGTCTGCCCCGTCTCTGGGGACCGCGTAGGGAAATGAAGAGCCTGGCCTGGTGCCCAGGTCCTCTGTGGAGGTGGAGCTGGCAGCACAGATGCGGGGCTCACCTCGTGAACAAGGTGCTTCTGTCCTAGAGCCTGACTTCTGCGTGGAGTGTCCCAGCGCGGCCACTCCTCCCCTTGCCTCCAAACGGGGAAGGACAAAACGAGTCCAGGTGGGGCTCGAGTGGAAGGAGAGGAGGCTTGGAGAGCAGGCTGGGTCGGTGCCTGGCTGCCATGGCCCACTCTGCTCTGCTGCTGATGGGTTCGTCACCGCTGTCAAGAGTTCAGGCTGTGCCTACCCAACTCCATCAGGCATGAGAGCCTGAGAGGGGTTACACAAGAAATCTGGAAAAATTAAGGCTGGAAGGATCCCTGGACATCTCTAGTCCAACCTCCTAATGTCAAAGCTGGAGGAGATTGCTCCTGGCCTTGTTCGGTCATTTTGAAAATCTCTGGGGATGGAGACTCCACCACCTATGGGCACCTGCCCCAATGCTCGACCAATCTTAAAATTACCTGTAATCGTGAGGCAGATAAACAGAGGGCCAGGGAGGAGGGACCTGCTCTCTTCATGGGCGAGAGAGCGCTGAAGCAGCAATGCACCTCCCCACGGGATCCCAGGTCCCTTCTGCTTCCCCATCAGGACCCTCAGCCTCCAGACCACCATCACCCACAGCATGGCCAAAACCTGAGCGGCGCTGGCTGGTGGCCCTGATGCAGGGGCTGAACAGAGAGAGTTAAAGGACTAAAGGATCACCTCCCTGGGGGGGTTTAACGAGGCCAGCTGGTGGATATGTTTTCTTCCTGAACTGGAATTAGAGCTGTCTGGAAAGTGTACTCTATCTCCCATCAAAGTTTCAGAGGACTTGCACACCTTTCACTTGTATTACCATTTCATGTGCTCTCACAGGTCTCCAAGAAAGAGCTTAGCAGGTAAATACTAGCAGGTGGCTTGCCAACTAGAATTAAAAAAATACAAAATGTCATACTTTTCTGACTGAGACCTCTTCCAAACTTAGACAAAATGAGAAGTCTTCCCAGCAGCTTTGGTGGTGAGAGATGAGGTTTGGTTTTTTTTTTCTTTGGTTAGTTTGTTTTTCAAAAAGCCGTTTTGTGTCAAAACAAAGTTTTAGATGAAAACTTTTCAATCAGCTCAGGGGACAGCCAAGCACAGAGCCTGCGGGTTTCCCTTCTGTATCTCTGAGTCATTGTGAGAGTGGAGGGTCTCTATTTTTAGCCTCTGCACACAGTAACTGATACCAGCTACAGAGCCAAGCTGCTCTTCATCACCGGATTACCGTTGCGAAACCCTAGCACAGGCACAGAGTTGGTCCTTGGGTCCGACCTTGGTTTCACAGAGTAGCACCTTTGTGGAGAGGAGCGGCAGGAGGAGGGGATGCTGGTGCTGACCCTCCTGTCCAGCCTGGGAGCGTGGCAGCAGAGCTGCTGTGTCAGATGACAGCCACTACTACAGCTGTGCAAGGGAGTCATCCCTCCCCACGATGCCCTCTGTGCCGGGGCAGGAGGGCGGATGGGTGAGGAGGGCCAGTTCTGCACAGGGATTATCTGCCATGTTCGGCTCGCATAATTTTTCCCTGGAGATGTAGGAGTTTGATTTTACTGTGTTTTTTATGGTAACTGTTTGTAGCAGAAAGTTTCGAGTTTTATTTAGTAAGTCCAACCACCCAAAACTGACAACCTGAGAAGTATTTGGATTTGAGCTTGGCACAGTGATGCCTTCTGGGAGCGAAATGCCTTGTGGCCCTCTCCTGCCTGGACTGGTTTCACTGGTGAGACTGCAGCTGGGGTGAGAATTTTTGCTTGCTTTATTTTTGAAGAATCAGCTTTGGAATATAGAAGAAACTTTTTCCTCTGCCTTTGTTCCAGTGGCTGAGTGAAAGAGCCCATGTTTTTTAAGTGGCTCCATTGGGTG
The DNA here is from genome assembly GCF_047370975.1 of Nipponia nippon. Classification (NCBI taxonomy): domain Eukaryota; kingdom Metazoa; phylum Chordata; class Aves; order Pelecaniformes; family Threskiornithidae; genus Nipponia; species Nipponia nippon. Next base: position 731,571 of record NW_028262340.1, read on the forward strand.
CAGAATAGCACAGGGACAGGCAATGGAGAGTGTCCTGCCTTGGGCCAGACGTGGCCTTGCAGACCAAAGGAGTGGCCTTTTTTGAGCATATGAGTTAATCCTGGGTAGAAAAAAAATGGATTTCTCAGTAAAGCTGTTGGGCATGCCCACAGATGTCAAACTAGCAAGACAGAGACTTCCACAACCCACCAGGGCGGTTCTGTATGGGGAAACGTGACGCCATGTAGCTGCTGTCTGTGGGCTGCGTGATGCGTGGGTTAGCACGGAGAAGAAGGAGGCAAGTAGATGGTCAACCCAAACGGTTAAAGAAGAGATGTAAAAATAGCTCACCGCTGAAGAGACTTGAGGTGTAGGTAACCTGCCTGAGACATACAGCTTTTGTAAGATGAGTTTAGTTGCAGTCTGCCTGAGAGATGCACGTCTCAATTATATGAAAGACACTGCACACACGTCAGCTCCATGGTAGTGCAGTCATTAACCATGGCTGAATCCACGACAATACCAAGTCCAGCCTTGAAAGAATATGTGTGAGATGGAAAAAAAAAAACCCCTAAGCAAGCCCTTCAAGCCACTTTCTGACCCAAGAGATGCTGTTCCTGTAGTCTTGACAAAAAGCCCTGAAGCAGAAAGAGAAAGCGGGGACTGGAGGAACTCAGTTCCTCTATAACTCATATACCTTCACTTTCTTCCCTGAACCATTTTAAGAAGTGTAGAAAGAGCAGAATTTGTTCATCTTACGTGACTCTGGCATTACTCCATGCAAGGACTTCATTCCTGGTATGCTCCAGCACAACTGGGATATGGAATGTAAAAAGAGCATAATTCAGACAGACCTCACTGCAATGCTTGCACGGGTTGCCTCAGTCCAGGCAGGTTTTGCAAATCTTAAAGGACAGAAACTCCATGGTCCCTCTGGGCCCCTGTGCCAGTGCTTGACCACTGGAACAAGCTCTTGTTCGCTCATCCAAGCCTTGTGAGGAGTCGTCTGGTGAGTTAGCTCTTTACAGGTAATCTGTGTGATTGGCATCATTCCAGCCAGAGGATTCAGACAGCCAGAGGTGCCCACCTGGAGTGGTTTAGCCAAGCTTTGTGTTGGGTTGAAGATGGCCTGTGTTATCCAAGGGTCACATCTCCATTCCCCATCTCCCTGGGGCTGATCTGATCACCCCCATTCCCCTGCTCAAGACGGCTGTGGTGGACAGCACCGCCAGGGTCTGTCTTACCCCTCTAAGGGTGGGGTCAGCTGGAGACCTTCCTTCTGCTTCCTCCAGGACCTCAGCGCACCGGGACCTCCACAGCAGTTTCCAGAGAGGGCTCTGCCCTGCCTAGTTGCTGGTTGGTGCCATCATTTACACCCATGTGCAGAGCCCTGGCTTTACCTCTGTGTTTCAAGTGCTTAATACAGCTTTGTCTTACCTACCAGCATAAGAAAAATTCAATAGTGAGGGCAGCATATTTGCTTTCCAAACAAATGCTAATGAGCATGCATAATGAAAGCATTAGCAGCCATGATTCAGCCTCCATGAGTCCACGCTGTCACACCAGCCGCGGAGGAATGCCTGGAAGAGCCCATGGCGGATCCCAGGTGGGTGACCTTGCACGGGCTTTAGAGCTGCTCTGCCTTATGAGGAGGACATAGCCTAACCCCAGGCAGTGCCGGCTGAGATGTGCACCAATGCAAACAACTTCCCACTGGACTAGGTGTCCATTTTCAGCTTCCTGGGGAAATCTAAATATGAAAAATATTTCCCCATGAGTGCAGACACCCCCCCCCCTTGCTCCTCTGCTGTCTCCTGTTGCTCATTAAAAATCAGAAAAAATGTGAAATTTAGAGGGGAGTTGGAAAAAATGGAAAAAAATCTTTGCAAAACATCTAGAAGAAAACCTGGATTTTTTTTCCAACTGCAGAAACATTATTTTTATTTAGACATTTTTATTTCAAACAGAACAAAATGCCATTTTTGCAAGCAAGTGGAAATTCCCATTGGCTACCATTGCTCTAACAAACATGAAAAAGAAATTCTTGTCTGATTCTGACAGTAAGTAAATCATGTGAGCTCACACCCAGGCAAATGTGTTTTCCTACTGCTGGTGACATACTATAATATGACAAGGGCCAGCTCCTGGTCTGTGTTTGGCTTAGGCAATGCCACGCCAGTGCACAGAGTAACTGAAAACCAAATGAAGTAGCTGGTGACAACTCTTCTCAAACAGAGGATCCCTCCAGCCTGCAGCTCATTTTGAGTAAGTCATAGCATTCTTTCATGGCACTGAAAATGGTTGCGATCAAGCAGAAACTGCCTCAAGGAGGCTGCCTCTCAGGTCCCGATGAGTGCATACACGGCAGCCGCGCCACGGTGACAAATCTCATGAGGAAGTTTGCAAACAGACAATCCCTCAGACAGTCTACTTGGAAACCGTGGGTGTCTCATCTTCTCTGGGGACAGACTTGCATTTCCCATGTGGTCTTCACTGTCACCTGTGACTCTCTCTTCTGAGGATCTCGTACAAAGTCCATTTCCAGTAGTCAGAACCTCTTTTCTGGCAGCTCTGACCCATGTTCTTTCCCATTACAAAGGTGATGTGAGCACCTGGGCAGCAAGCAAGTCCCCCAGGGATGCAAAGACCTCCCCTGAAGGACTGTGGCATCCTTTTTGCATGTGCTGCTCAGACTGCTGGACTGTCCATGCAGCTCCTACAGAAAAGCCGTCCAGACCACTGACAGGGCGCAGACCATATCCAGAGTCTTTGGAAGCAACAGGAGGACCTGAAGCATTTGTTGTGCTCTTGATGTGGCTGCTGCCTCAACTGAGATGGTTTGATGGTGCAGGAGGGAGAGGTCCATTTCTCCATACACCCGTTTCTCAATGGGTCCGTTTGTTCTGCCCCATCCCCAGGCTCAGCTGGCTCTTTCCTGGCCCTAGCAGTGCCAAACTGAGTAGCCATCCCACCAAAACAAATCAAACTTCTCTTGCCTTCCCTGATGGCCTCTTATGCTGGCCCCCTTCTCAGGGGAGTCACACCAAGCATGTCCCTGAGATCTCCCAGCTCTGTTCATGTGGTTTGCAATGATGTAGAGCCTGGGTGAGAGGGTCGAGAAGACCTTTCTCTGAAGGGCCTTTCTCTGAAGGAAAGCAGAGCACTGCACACAGCTCTATGAATGAGGGTTGTGAAACACTTGATACCAGGAGCAACTTCCCAGCTCCGAAACCCCAAGCCACAGAGATGAGCACAAGAAATGAAAGCCCACTGAGGACACAGCTAACTTATTTTCGTGTTTCTAGGAGGATTTCTGTTTCCTAGGACCAGAAATGTGCTTTCCTGCTGCTGTGAGAGCCCCAAAGCTCTGACACTTTCACAGTCCCACTACCATGTTTGTGAACCCACAAAAAAAGACCAAATCGGGAAACCTAAGTTTGGTTTTCAGTTGTAGGCAATGCAGCTGGGACAGGGGTAGTCCCCAAACTTGTCTGTCACTAACCTTTGCTGCTGTCTAGTTAAAACACAAAGCAGCCCCAAGAGATATGAGGCTGCCCAGCATCCAGTCTCGAATCGCAGAAGACGTTCCCCAGCTGCAGCACTCCAATAATTAACTGGGAACGTGCTGCTGTTTGAGGAGGCTGCACTGATGCCATCTTTATCAGATATTTGGGAGCTGAAATTCATTACCTCTTGCTACATGTGTGCACAGTGCTGTCTTTTGGGGTATTTGCATACATCAATGCTAATTATTTATATCTGTCTCAGAGGGTGCTTTGCCCGTTGATGGCTCAGACCTGCTCATGCTTCTGACCTGCAGCAGGGAAAGGTTCTTGTGTTGAGTGTGTCAGGCGTGTTTCTCACACCGCTTTCTGGAGAAGCAGTCCTATGGGCTCAGGCCTCTGGCTTGCAGCAATAAAAATTTTCCTTGTTCTTCAGTGATCCATTTTTGTTGGTTGCATTCTCACTTTGGACTAAGCGATTTCTCTCCCTCTTGCTACTCCCATGTCAGAGCTGTTAGTGCTTCCTCTAGATTAGCCCAACAAGTCTTTTTTATTTTTAATCCTACCCTTTAAACTCAACATGGATTTTTAATTTCTCTTTCTAGCTTGTTTGTGACAGCCATTGGCCCTTTTGCTTTATTAATGCTAGAAAATCCTGAACTACTGGCACATTTCTTAAGGCTGTTATAACCCTGGAGCCCCATAGGCAATGTAAACTTCTCCTGCCTTTTACAAAAGCTGATTGCTGAGCACTGTGTGCCCATGAGCTAGTGGGCAGTCCCCACATTACTTTCTTTGCTAGGCAGAGTCGTGGAGCTCCACTGGAGTGAGACAAGGTCTAGCTTTGAGGAACACAATGGTGTGTGGAGGAAACATCTTCACCAAAGCTGCAGCGGCCATGTGTAGGGAGATCTTTACTTCCCTTCCCCTGGCTGTGCTCAGGAAACGTGATTCCTTGTTCCTTCATGATGCAAGGAGGGTTTCCACTCTGGATAGCTATAGCTTATGGGAAGGCTCAGTACACCTCCTGCCAAAACCCATGGGACCTTCCTGTTGGCAACAGAGAGCACCTGCGCTCACGCGTGCTTGCTTTCTCTTTCTCCTGTGTCAGGTTTGTGGTGTCTCACACCAGGACTGTTGGAAACTGCCTCGTGGGCAAAAAGCATTGGCTGCAGACGTACTGCCTTCTGAAGGCTGGGAGATAAGTGGGCCAATAAACTCCTGTTTGTAAGCCCTGTGTATACAGAGGTGTCCTTTGTTCATGCCATCCTTGGAAGAGCACGTCTACCATTCACCAACACTCAGCAGTGGTTACACCACTTGGATCGCGCTTCATTTGTGAATGTATTAACAAAACTCTTTAACAATAATAAGCTTTAAATAATGAGTGGCAACTGGTGAATGGAGCCTCCATCTGTTCTCACCCACAATGTGCAAAGTCTACCAAAGTCAATGGACTTCTCTCCACTGAATTCAATGGGCCTTTTGCCAAAATCTGTGTGAATAAAATGATGCTTGTGCATATATTTATGAATGGTGAGGAGGGGGATATGTGCAAATCCAACATCCACTAAGTGCCCATGAAACTGCTCCTAACACAGTCTTTAGCAAATCCCAGCAATTGTCTGTCTGAAAACTTCATGTCTTCTTGTCGCAGGAAGAGGAACTCCGTAGGCCTGTGAAAACACCTGTGCTGCATCACAAGAGGGTCACATCAGGAAGCGATGGCATTGCAAAGGACACAGCTTCTCTGGTGCAGAAGTGGATTTTGAAGCCTTCATCACTGTACCTGTGACTAATCTAATTTGCCCTGGGATTTCTTTACCACAGACAATTGCTGCTGTTACAGTGTTTACCTAGTTATAAAAAATACAGTGGTGTTGTGACTCCTACAAAGGAAAATGAGGCTTGGGGAAGAATTCCATGTAACTGTGTGTAATGTACATTGCTCTGAAGTCATTAGTTTCTCATAAGGGGCCCTTGAGCTGTTGAAATGACACATGGGGAGTCAGCACATAATGAGCCCAATTAGGAATGACTTTAACGTCCCTCTGGAAGGGCATGCATTCTCCGTTATCCTTCCAGATACCCACTTGGACATGCTGAGTTGCCACAGCCAGCTGGAGAGAAAAAGCAAAGAGTTAATTTGGATTTGTTGCGATATAACCATCCAGTATTAGTCCTCAAATGATGTTCTGACAGTCTGGGTGAAACACAAGCCCCAGTGCAATATCTCCCACCTGAGCACTAGCAAACCTCCCTTTTTTTTTGCTCCAGGAACTGGAGTCTAGGGTGAGAAAGCAAAATAGTAGGAGACAGAGAAGGAGGAAGGTCCAGTGTCCTAGAGCAAGTGGACAGAAGTCCTGATGGCATCACAGGATCTCCCACAGCAGAGCTGAGAGTTGGGTAGGGACAAGGACCCTTGTAACACATTGCCTGAAGGTGTCTGACTCCTGGCCTCTTCACAGAAGCTATCAGTGTGAAACAGTTTTTTTATTTGCTTGCATTCCTGATCCCTTCTGCCTTCCCTTTGCTTTTGTCCCTGAGGCTGAATGACAAAGGTAACATTCTCCTTTACATCTGCTGCTTCTAAGGTATTTGTGATTGTCTCAGCCTCCCTTTCCAAGGTGTGTGTGTGGTGAGAAGGGACATACCCAAAAGGAGCCCAAGGGCTCCTATGCTTGCATGCCGTTGCCACCTCCCTGACCCCTCAGAGTTCACAGTGGTCAGCACTTAGTCCTCCTGCAATGGTCCTCCCGCAATGGTCCTCCCCGTTCTCTGGGCAGTTGGCTACCCAGTTACTCCTGGGAAGGAAGGTGCATTTCATTCAGCAATAAAGGGGAAAAAAAAAAAGTTTCTTTAAAGTTGTAAAATATAGTTGAAAGCTACAAGAATGGAGATGGATAGGAAGAGGTTTTTAACTCCGCGTTATAATTTCAGGTTGATGATGTTTCCCAAAGTAAGCACCAGAGACATACACCTGTTGCCTCAACCCTTCTCCCCACAGCTTTTTGGAACAATGTGGATGTGGTTACCATGGGATTTAATTTGTTATTTATTTGCTTGTGTGTGGAATCGCGCAATTGTGCGTTGTAGCTTTTCAAGATCTTGGGCAGAAAGCAATCAAGTTGATGCACTAGGAAAAGACTTGAGCCTTACAACTCCCACTGGCGGGTGCTGGGGAGGTCAGCGTTGGATGCAGGCATGCCTCACAGCACCTTGCACGAGCAGCACTGGCTAATTTCTTTTTCTTTGGCCCTTGGTAGTGGTTGTCTCATCAAATGCAAACATCTTAATGACTTGAGCTATTCAGTGGATTTCCTCTCTATTATCCTGGCTAAGCTATTTGCTCTACTCACAAGCTGGCAAGCATTCCAGGTCATCTGAAAATGCTTTGTAAACTTTTGCACATCATTAGATCTAAGTAGGACGGTTATAAAGCAATGAGAGGAGTTAAAAGGCAATTTACCTTTTATGAGAAATGCAGGTACCCTGGTGATAAGCTGTTGTCTCCAATAGAGGATCTGTGAAGCAGTGAGCCAAGAAGTCTAACATCGGGAGAAAACACAGGCTTTTTTTCCCAGGGGAAATTTTGCTATTTTCCTGCTTGTGGGTGATATCATATACCTTAATAACACCCACACCCCTCTCTCAGTGTCATTCGAGCTGACACTCTGCAAACTGTCACCTAAAGGTCAATTGCTCTGTGTTTCACCCTTGCAAGCAGAGCTTTGCTGCTGACACCGGAGTCACTGCTTCACGGCGGAGTGGCTCAGGGTCAGCTCCCTGGCAGATGGCATCTGTTTGCTGCTGCCGTTTCTGCCTTTCAATCAGGTTACCCCTTCTTTGTGTGCAGCACTAATGCGGCAGTAACGGTGCCGAGCGTGGACTGGGAAAGACTAGCTGACACGCTGTCCTGGGGCTCTGTGCAGACTCAGTGCCACGTTTTTGTTTGTATAAATCAGATCTCTGTTCATACTGGGAAATTAAGTTTTCTGTGGTATTTGAACTAGGAGTCTGTCCATTATAGTTCATTCATCATAGAGACGAGCAACACAGCTCTTCTGTTCGCTTTCCGTGTTTGGACGTGCTGAATCTGTGCCCTCGCCAGAGCAGCTTATTGTGCATTAAGCCTGTCCACAGGGCAAGTGATTTTTCTAGTGCTGACAACAATTTTGTACCTAGCTGACATGTTCAATGCTGTGCTAATCCCAACCAGACAAAACTAACCACTGAAAAGGGGGAAGAAGACAGCCACAGCTTTTATGTTCAGCCACCTTTTGCAGTGCCTCCAGGAATACAGTCTGAGGATTTTCTGGCTACATTTGCATAGTGGCAGCCTTCTTCCTTGTGCTACAGGCTTAAAATTGCTTGGGTTTGGTTTTTGGTTGGGTTTTTTTTTTTTTTTGTATTGAGTTGTATGAGATCACTAATGATATATAAGTACTGGAGATCACTGTGCCTCCAGCAAGCACTCCAGAAGGTTCCTGAAGGCAGCAGGGTCTAGTATTCCTGGCTGCTGCAGCAGACTTATGTGGAGTAAAATCAGAGCGAATGATGCTGTTAATAATCAAAACTCTCTTCTGCACCATTACAGTGGTTGAGTAAATGATGCCAAGAAACAGCCCATTCCACTGTGGGCATCGCTCGCCTGGGCCAACTGATGCTCTTCCAAATTACTGCTGGACATGGTTCAGGACTCCTTGTGTAGCAGGTACCAGTCCCATTAGAAAGGCTGGATCTACCATGTTGTTCTGGAGGCTCAGAGAGTTTAATAGCAAGGTTGTGGGAGGGTCTGGGCTGCTTGATCTCATGCCAATGGTTTGGGAAATGTTTAATTCACTCATACGGACCTGAAAAGATTGTGGATGCGGGTATCTTGCACTGACAGATTTCAAGGATAGTATTGTTGTTGATATAAAGTTAAAGATAAGCTGCTTGAAAAGAACTAGCAGAGCTGAAAAAGTCCACAAGCAGAGGTAAGAATGTGGCTCATTAATAAGCTGGAGCAAGACAGATGGTTCAACTGGCAGGACAGTGTTTTACTAAAGCTTGGCTTTTGGGACAGGCTTTCACAGGAAGGCTGGACAGCTGAGCCAGGTTCCTGTTCACAACGCGAGCCCTGGTTAGTTTTTCCTGTCCTTGTGGCAGAGCAGGAGGATGTGCTGGGCATAGACTTGGCAGAGGGCCTGTGCCTCCAGTTTTGGCAGCGTGGCTGAGTCCTGATAGCATCAATAAATGATGCAGATGTCCAGAAGGCAGCAGTGTCCATCTGGCTCTGTTTGTTGATCCTTAATTTGGACTCTCGGGCTATTCACAAAATCTGCCCTTTAAATGCTCATTCTGGGGTGCTGCTCTGCAAGGCTCCGAAGCAATCCTGGCTGTCCAATGATCCCACTCACCTCCTTGGCAGATCCTATGCACTCTCTTCCCATGGCTTGCAGATTACTCCCCAGGTTTGATTCCCATCTATCTCTCAGCCCAAACACCAGCTGCACATCTGCACCCAATTATCTACCATCCAGAGCCTCCTGAGTCCTTACAGAAGATGACTCCTGCATGACCAGGAGCTTGGCTGGCCGCAGCCTTACACACCGCTCCTCAACCTGCACCTACAGCCTTGATCTGGAGCATGCAGGGCAAACACACTCTCCACCTCAAGAATTGCCACGAGTCCCTTGTGTGAGGGAAGGGACCACCAGGACATCATTAGCCAGTGCATTCTGCTGGATTTGGGGCATTGAGAGTACCTCCTGAAAGAGGTCTTGCTGAAATCGTGCTGGAGGGTCTCCCTTTCCCAACGGCACAACCCTGCCTGGCTGGAGTCCAGGACATGCTTCCTAAGGCACTTCACTTAAGCCACATCTCTAAGCTTTTCTTCCCAATCAGGATGGGGTTAAGCCATCTTGTTAGTAAATGAAATGGGGGGCAGATCTCACTAGCTCAGGGCATGGCTTTGCCACTCTTGTTGGGACCTGGCTTGAGAGCAGCTCTGGTGTTTGCTGGCCACTCTGTAGACCTGCCCCGCACTCAGGGTTTAATCATCTGTTCTGATGAAAACACCCAGACCCATCTGGGTTGTTCATTAAACACTCCATCTGGGTGTTGATTAAACACTAGACCATGGGTGGCCAAGGAGTTGGGGCACAGAGCCCAAGGGATTTTCCAGTTGGATCATCGTCTCAGCTTGGACCTGGAGACAATTCCTCACGAGGCAGAGTTGTCTCACTGCTGTGGGAGCTGCACTTCGGTCATCTCCTGCCCAACAAGGTCATAAGGAGATAAGGACATTACTGCAGCCTGCTTGCTTTTACACCCATAAGGGCTTAATTCTTGGTTCCTGGGTCTTGTCTAGGATGAAGGGGAAATTCTAATTGTAACTGCTGAGCAGTGGTAATTTGTGACCAAGGAATGATCTGGCACGGAGGGCAAAAAGGCCCAACTACAAGAAGGGGTTAAATTGGCTGGAAGCAGGAATGCCAGAGACAGAACAACTCCTTGCAAGGGACTGGTGCTGGTGCAAGCGTATATAAGGAATCTGCATCTTTGCAGACTCCATGTAGAACCATGTATTGCGGTAGGACTCCGCCCAATGCATTGTTCATTAAATTTTTCTTTTATATTTAAGCACAAACGTGTGTTTAACTCACCTCAAGGGGTATCATAAGAATTCCCCATCAGAGACATTTACCTTCTTAAAGAGTAGTCAGTCTGGATTTGTGCTGGCACCAGTTCCAGTGCCCAAGAGCTTGGCTGGCACATTAGTGAGGGCAAGAGCTTGCCAGCTAAGGAGCCGTCCCACTTCCCCAGTGCATCGTACCTTACAAATGCACCTCTCACATATGCACACCTCACCAGCTTTCCTCCCTTGAGGCATGTCTAGAAGCACCAGCTATCCTCCTCAGTTGCTTAGAAGTGAGGCTTTCCTCTGCCTACCCCTCATCACAGCAGAGCCAGCCAAGAATGGGTCTTGCTCAGGGTATTGGTATAGACATGGTATCAGGATGCGTGGGAGGTTCAAAATTGACATTAGGAAGCATTTCTTTACCGAGAGGGTGGTCAACCCCTGGAACAGGCTTCCTGGAGAGGTGGTTGATGCCCCAGCCTGTCAGTGTTTAAGGGGCATTTGGACAGTGCCCTTAATGACATGCTTTAGCTTTTGGTCAGCTCTGAAGTGGTCAGGCAGTTGTAGGTCCCTTCCAACTGAAATTATCGTTATCGTATTCTATTCTATTCTATTCTATTCTATTCTATTCTATTCTATTCTATTCTATTCTGGCACATTTTCTGAAGTTTAAGGATGTCTGAAAACTGCAGAGAGACGGTGGTTGACTCCATATAAAGAGATTACATGAAAGAGAAAACAAGGAACGAAAATTAGGGACAGAGGAACGTTTTCCAAGTTGCAAGATGAAAAGACCCTGATCCTTTTATTGCCCAGACTGAGGCTCTGGCACTGGAGCTTCTCAGCTTGGCTTCACACTCCTTTTCCCCTGTATCCAGAGATGTGGGAGACACTGTCATTGTCTGCCTCTGAGCGAGCCGTCTAGACCAGCTTCAGGGTCAATACAGGGAATGAGGCACTTTTGGGGCACGGTTCACCTGCCTGATGGGTAAGTAAGAACCAGATGAATCACTTGTACTTTTTTCTCTCCAGTGCTTACAAAGGGAGCTGGGGATGACTAGCTCACATGGGATTCCCTGGCTTTTAACCATTTTACAGGGCAGGTGAGAAGCATCCCTCTTCAGTTTTGGACTCTGGCATATTATTTCCACTTCATATCCCACTTCACTTTGGGGAGAGCTGGTTCCATTGCCTGGGGCAGGCAGATCTCTTTTTTGCCTTTCATGGTAGAACAAGAGGACTTCCCAAAATAATAAGAGGAGTATGCTGGCATGTGGATGTGTGTGTGTGTGTGCGCTCATGAAATGTGGAGCCTTAGGAAAACCATTTACATGCCTCCTACAAAATTGATGTTTTTATAGCGGCAGACATAGTTTCTACAGCTGATGAGCCATTTCAAGTGAAAAATCTGCACAAAACTGAAGGCAACAAACTGTTCATGGGCAAGGAGACGAGAAACAGTGAAAATAATAAACTATAACAAAGAATGTTTTGGTTCAACACAAGTGGAAACCTTTTGACTGTCAGGAAGGGCAAATGCTGGGGAAATTGTCTGGGGAAAATCCTGCGACTCCAGCATGAGAGGGTTTTAAAACCAGGTCAGACACGTTCCTGTCATAAGCGACAGAAGCACCACTGTGCTGGGAAGGGGATTAGTGGACATCTTGCGGTGTCTCCCAGCCCTGTTTTTTATCATCCATTCGCCTTTTTATGGGCACACTGTGTGAGCAGCTTGTAATCATTCTGTAACTAATACAGCCCAGTCTTCCTCCTCCATCACTCACAGCCAGTGAGCTCCTATCATGCAGCTGATGAGTAACTCCTCTGTGAGTTACCGTGGGGCATATCTCCTAGAACAAAGGTGTCACCGATGCAACTCAAAGTGTGTTGAAGTAAGAACTGAGCATCTGTCATTTGCCTGTGGCATTCATGAGGTTGGGGCTAGCAATTTAGGGAGCTTTGAAATCTTGCCAGCTATTTCTAGAACAACAGGAATGTCCACAATCCAAACAGTTAACACCAAAGAAAATTTTGGACACCCGTTAAATTTTGTGTTCCCTTGCTCAAGAGTGCAAGTTGAGCACTTGGGTTAGGGACCAAGAAGAGGCCGATGGTGGGTGCTGAGCATCAGCATATGCATCAGCATATATACGTAAGCATATATCAGCATATATGAAGATGGAGCTGGACCTGCAGTGCCCTGTGCTCCTTCAAAACAGACAAGACAGTGGTGAAACCCAGGCATGCCGGCATCACAAGTCATTTAGGAAACAGTTTATTTGTATGCAGTGTACACCCTGGTACTCAGGCTCAAGCTGGCTGTGAAGTCGCGTGCACTGGGTGCAGCATGTGAATATTTCTCATTCTCGACTGCAGCGCACTAAGCCCTGCGCCATGTAGATGTTCTTGGAGTGCAGTTCCTGGCAGATTGTTGAGATGCTCTGCATAGGCAAGGTTAGGGGAGTTCCTCTCACTAACAGGTCTTGAATTTTTCCATTTCCTGCCTTTTATGCATTCACATCAGCAAATTCCCTTGGAAAAAAACAAGGTCTAGAAGAGGGCAGGTGTGGCCTAACAGCCTATGTCTGCTGACCTGAAGGGAGCAAGTCATAACATTAAAGACTCTGGGGGGGAACCAGTTGCTTCCTTCCCACCTTGTGCTGCTTACAGGCAGCAGATAGATCTGGGGGGGTTGATGGGAGCTTTATAGTCTAGATGATCTGGAGTTAATATTTGCAAGACATGAGATGTCATGGGAACGTCAGGACAGGACTCATGTCAGGAGGGTGGTTTTCAGGACACATGGACACTGTGGTAGAGGGACCTAACTGGCTTAGGGATATAGTCTTTGCTACACAGATAATAGCAGCTGTCTGTGAGAGTGGCATAACACATCTGGACCTCAGAGCCTTCCTGCTCACTACAGGGACAAAGTACCTGACTTAGGGCTTGGCCAAGTGACCCAACCACAGCACTAACTTTGGGAGCTTCCAAATCCTCCCACAGTGCTTTACTGGGCGAGAGCGCTGCTGCCTCTGCAGCCCTGCTCCTCCCTGGCACCCCACAGTGGCCACACACTGACCGTTCGGGGGCCAGCCGGCAGCTTGCCTTCATCTGGGCTCCGGTTGGCAATCAGGCACCAGGTAATTTTCAGTGGAAAGGCCATTCATTTCTGCAGTTATTCTGGGTTCACTGGCTGCCTCATGTCCTCCCTGTCTGCTTCCATTAGTACTGGCTGGAGCACTCACACACACGCTCATGGGGAAAGTTTCTGACTCTCAGGATGCAACATGAGGATGACCAGGGCATTGCAACCACGTGTGCGCATTTCTCACCAGAGGAGCTGTACTTCTGCCCAGGCAAGAGAGAGGAGCACCTGCAGTTGCAAGCAGTCTCTGGCTCTGAAGAGATACGTTCCCATTGCTGTTGCTGAAATTCCCAAAAGAAATGGGAATTCAGCTTCTGCTACACTTGCCTCAATCTCTGGATTTTGTTCTTTGCCATCATAGTTATACCCGGCACGGCACTGGCTGGTAACAGAGCATTTCTGCAAACCCCTGATAGCAACAACACTAATGGAACGTTGGCGGGAAATGCCAGGAGACGCTCTCTGTTCTCTTTGGGACATTTATGGAAGGAGCAAACAGGTTAAGCTCTGCTGATCCATAGAGTTAGAGAAGCAAAGACATCCTGCTTGTCTGTAATATGTTGCCGGTGTCCTAGTTGTGTAAATATCCTCTCACCGGGGCCTAAATCAGTCTGTCACATGTCACTGTTCCATCTCCTGTTACAGCCCCATGGAAAATAAGAGTGCTACAGACCATAGGAAATAGCTCCAGTCACGCTGCCAAAGGGGAACTTGGACAAGGCTGTTGTTGACACCCATGTGAATGGGGAAGAAGCACCATGGCACAGGGTGGATGAAAAAGGATGTGTCTCCTTGAGTCTGTGCCCTCCTTTGTGCCTATGTGAAGACAGATCAATCCCAGCTAGTTACCCTATCTGGAAGTGTTTAAATGTCTTTAAGTAAGAAAATCAGAACAAAAAACATCCTTCCTGTTAGATTTTACTTCCAAATGAAGAAACTGCACGCTCAGCCTAGGCTGGACTGTGGGTGATGGGCAGACAGATGCTGTTTGACAAAGCCCAGCTTTCCAACACAACCCAAATAAATGGGAGCCAGGCACACAGGCAGTGAGCATGTTACTCTTCCCCCTGCAGGTATCAGCATGGCAGAGCTGGGGCCCGTGGGAAAGCCAGGGCTATGGCTTTCCAGCGGGCAGGGGGATGTCTGAGGACAGGGGGCTGCACAGTGAACAGAGAGCACGGTGCAGTAGGAAAGGGTAGGACCTACAAGTGCATGCACAGGTTTCCCACCACAAACCCGCTTGTGGAGGCTAATCTGAGCTGCTGCTTTATTTTCAGGTTAGTTGAAGTGGACAAAAGCTTGAAAACACAGACAAGGTCAGAATGCAGTAGGCAAAATAGGATCCAACATGCATTTTTAATTCTTAAATATCTTTATTTTAATCTGATTTCATACTTTGGAGGCTTGACAGTGGCTGGCAACACTGAAACTCATTGCTAAAGAAACCAGCCATCCTGTGCTCCTAGGAAAGCAGTCTCAAAGCTGCACACTTGCCCAAAATCCAAGCAACAGCAACAAAATGATTATAAAAGCAGATTTGGGCCCTACCACTGTTCTGGAAAAAAACATCCATTTTTGAGGTTTCACAGTTACATGCTAGTGGTACAACTTTTTTTCTTCACTCCTGTATTGTTTAAAAAGCCCACAAAAGTAGCAGCAATTACAGGACTGATGTATCTGAGAAACCCTCAAGTCAGTGCACGCTAATCTGTGGAAATTTACTGTGTAATCACTGCAACACAGGGAGAACGCTCTTCCTTCCTAATCTCTTACAGCTCTTGTACCGTAGGATTACTGCTGCTAACAATAGCATATAAAACTTTCAGGAAGAAGCGTGATTTTTCTGATGCTGGGTGTTGTGATGTCCCACACTGCAAACACAGCTGCTGATCCTGCTGGTTGAGCTACACATCTCTTTGCTGGCTCCTTAGGGTGGAGTGTGATGGCCACTTTGGAGTGTGTTGCTCCACCTGATATTTGATGATGTCTTGCTGAAAACCCAAAACAGAAACATGATGATGTTCTCAGGAGGCTCAAACTTGTGCTCCCTGCTTATGGGAAATGAAAGCTTGGTTTTGTGTAAAGGAAAAAAAAGACAGAGCTTCCCAAAATATTTTATTTATGAGGCAAAATGAAACCTGGGACATCTGAAATCATGCTTCAGAAGATGTGATTTGGGTTGTCATTGCCTAAGACAGTCCTGTGGTTAGTAAGTTACCCTAGGAAAAGAAACAGGTCAGGTACCTGAACGGGTGTCTTCTGCACCATGCACACCAGCCTTCTCCTGGACCAATGAACATTTAATTACATACTCCGGATGAAGACAGTTGTTTCTGCAGCCTGCACCTGGGGCATGCACTGGGAGTGAGAGGAGCAGAGCCAAGCTTCTGACTCCACTCAGACCAAGACGGTGCTTGAATCTCTGCTCTCCATGCCTACCCCTGAAAAGGCTCTGTCAAACCACGCAGTGTCTTTGCCAGAAGTTTTGATAAAATTGTTTCTTGGGAACACGCCTGGCTAATCTGCAGTTTGCGCTTGATTTCCCTGGATATTCAAACAATCCAGCTACTGACAGGATGTTTGCTGGAAAAGAGTCCAGCAGTTCTGCAAAAAGCACTTTGGCACTCTCCCAGCGAAGGAGTAAGAGCGTATCGGGTAGCTCATCTGAGCAATCAGGCCGAGGAACATGGCAGCAGTGCAAAACACTTGTGTTTGGTGTGTCAGAAAAAATGGATGCAAATGGTAAAAGTGAGGGATCGGGGGGACAGAGCTGCTCAGTGTACTCCTGAGCAAAGGGGAGCCTAGAGACCTGCAAGAGAAACTCAGATGGTGGATGCTCCTGCCCAGGCTGCTCATGGTGCCCCTGCTCTGGCTGAAAGGGGGCCTTAGTGTAGGTTAACCCCTACCTCGCCTTCCAGGGAGAGGTGGAGGGATGCACTAGGGTCCTGCTCCAAACATCCAAAGACTCCTGGTTTGCATGAGCCTCTGGGGAGCTCAGCCATCCTGCATGGACACAGGGCATTGGGGAAAGGCTTCCTTGGGAAGAGCTTCTCTCTGTGCAGACTCCTCCCAGGTGCTTTGCCTTGGGAAGGGGTATGTCTCGAAGGGCAGAGCTCTCTCTGGGGATGTTTCATGCAGAGGTGGGAGCTGGGCATGCTGTTCTGTTTGGGCAGCTCAGTCCTGCTGTGCACTGGCAGGCCAAGAGCTCCTCAGCTTTGCAGTGTGATGGGAAATAACCTTGAAATGACCTTGCTGGAGACTGTAGTGCCATTGCCATCAGCAATAGGAAGAACAGTGAAACTAGACTCCTGCAGCTTCCTAAGTCCTGCTACCCTGTATTTGCCACAGGGGCACAAAACCTCTGTCTTTCCACCTTATTAGCACTGAAAACCATGGTGGGGATTTTAGGAAACGAGGCAGGAAAATCCCACTGGTGCTGAGGAGAGCTTCAAACAATAGCAGGGATTTTCGGGGCCACGTGCAGCCTTGCCAGTGACTTTCATGCTGCAGGTGTCCTAACCTCATCCCTTCCCCCATGTGAAAGCTGCTGTGACTGCCTCCCAAACAGGCAGAGCCAAGGATGCTGTTTGCCTCTGCCCACGCTGGTCCAAGGTGAGGAGCTGCGATGGGAAGCAGTTTGCTGTCTCAACCCTGGTTTAGGGGACAGCCCACACTCCTGCTCTCAGCTCTTTTTCAGCAAGTGTCCCAGTGCAGCTTCATCTTGCTCTCACATGTAATTTCAGCAACAGTGGTGTTTTCTCCCATATCTTTATTCCCCTCCCACACTGCACACAGCCCTCTCACAAGCCCTGGTGCATACAGCCAGCAGGGATGCACCAAAACCAAATCCTCCGCAGCAGCTGGACTGTAGCTGGGTGTAGGACAGCATCAGAGGGGAAAACACCCTATGCTGCCTCACATTCCTAAGGCAGGCTGAGGTGTTAGCAAGGTGCTGCAGGTAAGAGCAGTGCAATGAGAGCTGCAGGTCTCTGCTGGTGGGATGGCAATGCACAATACCCATTACCTCAGGACAGCGGGAGCTCAAGTACTCAGCAAACTGGCACAATGTTTCAGCCAGCTGCAGCTGCCCTGTGCTATTCGGATAAGTATGTGCAAGTCACTGGTTCCTGCTGGGGCTGCCCCTCCCGGCACACCCTGCTCCAGCCATGGTAAATCTGGGGATGACAGAGGGTTGCACTGCAGGGACCTGGGCTGGAAGGCCTCCGTGGCTGTCAAGAACATTACCAGGTCTCACTGTGATTGCAGGTCCCTGGCATGATTTGGGGTTTAGCCAACTAGTGCTTTCAGAAACAGTTCCTGGAAAAAGTTTAAGGGCAGCACGGACTTGATATTATTGCCCTGTGCACTTGGATGCATCCATCCTGGCTTGGAGGATCAGAAAGTTTAACAGATTGTTCTGTGTCAGTGGCTTCAGGGCCAGGAAACAGTGCCAGGTATATTTAAATTACTAGTACAGATGCAAGCACTCTGGCTGCTGGTAAATCTCTGAGCATCTCCTTCTGGGCAGAGAAGCAGCCGTCAGGTTATGAGTGGGGTGAGGGAGGGTCAGGGCTCCCCAGCGAGGCCCTTCTCTATCCAGCTGAGCATTTCAAAGGCTGTTTTCTGCCCAGTTTCTCATCACCTGCCAGCAGGAGCACTGCAGCATGCCAGGGTTACACAACCCCTTACTTAAGGAGCGGGCACTAAGGCGTAAGCTTTCCCATCCGTTCTCCAGACAAAAGATTCAACCAGTTCTTAGAATACCTGAATGCACAATTCCTTTCATAACCATCTCAAAAGTGCGTCCCGGGTGCAAGGAGCGAATGTCCCAGGGCAGTGCAGAGTGAGCCAAGAGGGGCAGAAGGGAACAGGCTGGAGCTGGAGCCTGGGATCAGTTTTCATCTCGCTGGGCTTTTTTTTTTCCTCCCTGTTCCCTTTCATCAGATCACAAAACCTCCCAATGTGACCTTGAGGGTGCTATGGGGGAGGAGGAAGACATGGCAAAATTTGTGCAGCAGAGAAAATACTGAACTCAGACCATTTCAGTGAGCCACTGTCCCGGGGCAACCTGAGACCTCAGCGATTCAGGGGAGTCAGAGCTGAGGGAGAAAAAACGGAGAATTTGGGGCCCACAAACAACCCCTTCCCCTGCTGAATTATTTTGCAGATTCAGCAAAATCCCCTTGCTGGAAAGGTCTGCTTGGGAAGTCCCACAGGGCTTCAGACAAATTAACTCAGTGTTACCCTGAAACAAAATCGCTTGAGCATGACTCCGCAGGGTGAGAGGCAGGCAGCAGAGCGGAGGGGATTGTGTTACATTAAGGCAATGATCGATCCTAGATAACGCTGAGGGAAGGAGAAGGGATCTGCCTTTGTTCTTGTTCCCCTGGAGTTTCTGTGCACAGCATTTACTCTCTTCTTTAGGGAATTGCACACAGTGAGTCGCAGCTGATGATAGCCACAAGCTGACACGTGGGGCCTGATCCTGTCATTCATTTCCTAAACAGGGAAGGACTCTGCTGAAACCAAGTGCGCTGCCCGACCAGGGAAAGGGCTGATGCTGCTGGAGGGATGCTGGCAGTCCCACGGCCACCGCCCCAGGCAGTCGCAAGTCCCGTCCTTGGACAGCGATGGGTTCTGCCAGCCCCGATCCAGCCTGTTTATGGCTGCCTGCCTGTGGCCCATCAGCAGCTGGTAGGGGCTCTAAAAAACACTCCCTGCTCTGTCTTCTGCCTGCTTCTGCCTTGCCATAGAAGCAGCAGCAGAACAAAGGAAGAGGGTTGTTGACCTTAGCACAGGGGCTGTGAGTGAATTACGGGCACGTTAAAGATCATGCCCAAGCGAGGAGAACCAGTTCCTCCCTGGCAGCATGAAGGGTGTGGATCAGAGGCTGGAAAACCCCCAGACACAGGAAAATGAAGAAATGAGGCACCAAAATTTTCTTTTAAACACTCGGCGTGACTCAGAGGCACAGGAAAACTGAGCCTGGGAGAGGAGCAGTGGGTCACGCTCTGCGGAGCACGGTCTGCCCAGGGGAAAGGGAGCAATCTGCAGGTGACCGCTTCGGAGAGCCTGTCCTTGAGCATCATCCAGGAGAGCCATCAGGGACACTGACTGGCAAACAGATCTTGGCTGGACCCAATCAGCCAGGGCTGGGACCTGCCCTTCTCTAGTCACTCAACAGTTCTTCACTTGAAACTGCAGTGTCAGAGCAAGCCTTAGCCCTGTCCCGACAGCGGGCTGCACCGCTCGCACAGAGGGTTTCTGGTCTGCTTGGCTTGGTTCCTCGATGGCTGGGTTGGGAAAGGGCACCCCATTAGTGGGTTTTGTCCATTTTTCAACTCAAAACTTTTTTTTTTTTTTTTGGCATTGAAATGTTCCTCTGAAACATTTCAGCTCCAAGAAATCATTTTCAGAAGAAAAATTTTGTATGAAATTTCCCAGCAAGACTGATGACGGTGGCAAAGGTCTTGGCAGGGCAGCCAACCTTGCAACCAAACAGATATGCTCAGCCTGTCTCACTTCTTCCAGTACTGGATCGAAAGGCCACTGAGATAATCAAGCATTCACCCTTCAGCTTCCCAGGAACTGCATCAGGCTGTCCAGCTACTTGGAGGCTGAGGAGGTACCGGATCGCTTTTGGTCAAGCACATCTCTGCAACCAAAGTTTATAGCGTTCTCAGTAGGATGGGTAGAAGAAACACAGAGGGCAGGAAGCAACTGCCGAAACTGCCAGT